>NC_085988.1:44877540-45180040 GCF_030014385.1 Trichomycterus rosablanca | reverse complement strand
GTTCAGGTATCAAACTCACACACATATTCGGACAGAAATTTTTGTGTTCCAATCATTCAGTCAAAAAAGTGCTTTGCTAAAATCATTAAAATCCCAAGACAAGGGCGCCCAGGTGGCGCAGCGGGATATTCCGCTAGCACACCAGCACCGAGACTCTAAACTACTCGGTTCGAAACTCGGCGTTGCCACCGGTCGGCTGGGCGCCATATAGCGGGCATAATTAGCAGTGCCTGCAGCAGACATGTCTCTGCTAGGGCGGGATGACCGGACTATGTGGGTGGGGTCTTCAAACGCTGTGTAAGAACCCTGATTGGCAGATAGAGAGGCGCCTGTGCAGAGTGCATAGGTGAAAAAGGGTTCCGCAAAAAGGGCTGCACGCGGGTCGTCGAAGGAGTGAGCAGCAATATACCCACCTCAACTGCAATCAGGGATCCCCCAGCAGTTTTACTTTTTTTTCCTAATACTCCAAGTGGTCTGTTATATGCACAGGAATTTTGAAGCTCTTTAAAAATTACCATTGGGTTCTTACCTCCCTGACCAAAAATTTCTAAACCAGATTCTTGGGTTCAGGGTTATGCCAAACTTCTTTGATTTCAAAATTGAAGAGCTAGATCTGGCTTTAAATTAAGTTTCAGTTGAATAATGCAGCTTTTAGCAGCAGGACATTTTGTAAATACTGACATTTCATAACCCACGCATAATATTGATGATATTAAAATCTACTGCTAGACTGTATGAATTAAGGTTGCAACATGATTAATCCACTGGGAACTCATTAATGCCTTAAAATTCACTTTAGCCGTGATGTGTTATATAAACACCACCCAGAAATACGAGTGTTTAAGGTGGTTTGTAATTATGCTTAAGACTTAAGAGCTGTCAGAAAAGCTTCACCAAGAGGCCTTAACAATCTCTTTAGGACAATGAAGAAAAACCCCATAGTTACTGCAAAAGACATACAGGCTGGGACAAATGTGTCAGTGGCAATCATTAGAAGATTACTTAACAACCAAAGCCTTCATGGCTGGACTCCACAATGCCCATCACTCTTGACCAAGAAGCACAGAAAGGGTTGAATGTAAAATGCAAAGACATTTTAATTGGCCTGCAGAGTTTTGAAACATAGTTCTATGTATTAATGGAACTGCTTGACCATATGGATCAGTGGTTAGTCTGGTACAAGAAAGGCAAGGTTCATGACAACCAGAAGAATTCTATCATAGTCAAGCAGGGAGGAGGGTCAGCAATGATGAGAGGATGTTATTTTGCTACAGAGACTGGCAATCTTGACCATGTGACTGCCATCATAGATGAACAGAAATACCAAAACATTTTGAAGGAGAATATTATGCCTTCTGTGGTAAAATTGTAGTGTAAAATTAGACTGCTCAGCAAGACAATAATCCCAAGCATGAATAAAAAAATCTGTACTGGAAAATCCTGGTCTGGCTTTCTCAGTCTCTATATTTAAATCCCATAGAAAATCTTTGGTGGGATTAAAAAAAGCAGTTGCAGCAAAGCCATTCACCTTTAATAAGCTGAGAGCTTTTACACAAAAGCAATGGGTGAAGACTTCACATGACAGCTGTCAAAGCTTGCTAGAACTTATCAAGTATCAGAGGTTATCAGGTAAAAGGTTGTTCCACCACATGGACATTGGTCAAGAGAACTAGATATTTTTTTTTTAAATTAAAACTCAAATCTAAAACCATCAAAAATATACTCTTTATATTACTCCCCCACTCATTTTGTTGCTCTTTGCCAGACAGTAAAAGTCGCTGTTGCAGCAGTAAAAAGGTAAAAAAAAATTCCGGGCTTTCCTCTCTCAGACATGTCCAATTGTCTCAGTTGAGTAGTCAGCTGAGACTTGAACTCCTGCACCCCATTATGTTCATGCTTGTCTGTTTCTTAAGTGTCAATGATTCAAACCATGCTTCTTACATCATAATGGTATTAAAGTTATTACAGCAGCGCATCAGTCTTGGCTGGAGCAGTAATAATTGATATCTAGCCGAGTGTGAAGGCAATCGTTCATCTTAGTTCATCTAAGTCTGCTTAAATATTCAATGCAAATTACATCTCTATTCAAGCATATTGCTCTCATTCCAATGAAAACATTCATATTAATGTAACTAAACTAAATGTCACAACATGACCATATGTTGGAGGACGAAACAGAAAGAACGGACCGCAGAAATATAAAGCCAGAAATATATTCAAGGCTTGATTTGTGCATGAATGATGACAGCCAAGCTATTGATACTGGCTTAAAGTGATGTATGAGGTAAAGAAATAAAAATGCATGTTTTCGAACTTAAACTTAAAACCCAATGATTAAAAAATACATGTTGATTATGTAAATGGAGAAAAAAGATTATCTAATTGTATTTCATTTTAATACGCCCCCTTAATTAAATTGCCATTACTAATAGAACAACTCTATTTCTTGAAAGGCTTTAATACAAATTTAAGTCAAAGCTGACAAATGTACCTACACACAGACTGAGAATATTCAAACGTGGAAATAGGAATGAGTGAGAATATTTATATTATTGGGAAATTAAAATATAAAGAAAACAAAAGAATACTAATTCTGTAAAAAAAAAGTGTTTACCAGTATACCTGCCTCTCGCTCACACTAACAGAACATATACTGCCGAACTGAACTGTTTGGGGCAGTCTGCCGATTTTTATATGACTCAAAAAGCCAATCAGGAATAAGCAAGGAAATATCTTCACACTGTAAAACAAAATGCATTTTTGTGATTGGTTCAGAGATAATTTTAAAAATAGCCGTTGCTTGCATTGTGCTTGGGGGGGGCAAAGACACAATTTGGGGGGGCAATGCCCCCCTCAGCCCCCCCCTAGCGCCAGCCCTGATTGACTGGCACTGAGTGCAGCCACACCAGCTACTCCATCCACCAGCAAGCTACAACTCCAGCTTAGGTGAATAAGCTCAGAGAATGATGGGAACTTAACGCAGCAGTAGCAATGTAAAAACAAGCACTGCCACGCAATCACCGGACACAACTCTTGTCCAGGATGGATCTCAACTGACAGCTATATAGAAATTCTAGTAAAATACAAGTAGACTGCCATGCTACCATGGGACACAGCTTGCGTTGCAGATGGGTCTCTTATGACTGCTGCACACAGAAAGCCGGAAAAAGGAAGAAAGACCATGCCACCAGCTGAGCCCTGGAAACCAGATCTGTGAAAGGTAACAAGAAGACAAGATGATCCAGCAATAAGCTAGGCTTTGAGGCCGGTTACAAAAAGCCACAACCATCTGAAGTTAATCAAGCTTAATTAGGTGCAGAGACTGCTTTTGAAGTGCAGTTTTAAGAGATCTGCATTTTCAGTCGCTCTTGCAAGCCAACATGGGCACGGCAAGTGGGCATGTTACAACATGAAAGCAAAGAGATAACTCAATTGTCTTTTGTTTTGTCATCATAAAATAAAATAAAAACATCTGAAGTAGATTAGTGTGCAAGAAAAAGTTGAGAACTGCCCTTTTCTGCACAAAAGAGCTCACAATCACCAGTCATTAGCTGTCTAAATAATTGATAAAGGAGATGGAGATGCCAACACCTTGACCAGTGATAGCTTACAGTATAGTGTCTGTGTCCACGCTTGTGACCTCTAGACAATACTGTAGAATAAATGCTTTTCAACCCCATCGCTTGGGAACTGCTGCCACACTGACTGTGGTTGGACGGGTAAAAGGTGCTCTTGCCTTGAGGCATAAATGAGAAAGAAAGAAATATTATAAAAATGGAAAGTACGAAAATCCAAGCTAAAAACATTAAATTTTAACACACATACACGCTCACACAAACCCTATCAGAAACTCATTAAGATTTTGACCATATGCTAAATTACACTCACCTTCCAACATTATTAAAAACATATAAAACGTGTATCCTAAGACAAAGAGCTCACATTGACCAGAGATGCTGTGGGCATGAAGGATGGGAGCAATATTCACAGTAGAATGTAAGAGTGTGGAGATATATAGCACTCCACAACCAGGGTCACAAAATAGTCTGACCAAGTCAAAACCAAGTCTTGTTTTAATGCTAAAAGAATCATTTATTTAAGTACAATAAGCTGATTTTGGAAAGTTACTTTTACTTTAGAGACCTAAGGTATGTAGAATTGTTAAGCTTAAGTTTTAAAAGGTCTTTGTGTATTCTGGTATATGCACCTTTGCATTTTTTTTAATCTCTGTAACACTATCTAGCAAAGTTAGACTGCCTTTTTACTGAAAAGTCATCGACTTTCTAGTGTATGCCACTACAATAAATATTGGGAACTGAGTCAAAGACTGCTTATTTTACACAAGGTAATGTTATCGGTCCATTTTTTTTTTACTATTTGGCCTTTTCTGGTTTGAGACTAGATTTTTTTCTAAAACTAAATTAACTAAACTAAAACAGCTAAATTTAGTAACAGAGTTGGCATTCATTATAAAGTTTCTAGCTTTGCTAATTGCTTTTTTTTATGTTATTAAGCAGCAATTCTCAATGTATATAAATTATAGCCTTACGGTACATTAACATTGCAGTAAAGCAAAATGCCTTTTAAAAATCATGTTTAAAGTACTGTGTAAGTCTAAGGGCTGCATAAATACCACTGGACAGCATCCTAACAAATTATAAAATGTTGGTTCTTGTCATTTCACACCCAAAGAGGCATTCCACTTGCCTTTCAATCATGTTTGCATATCCACAGCATACAGCTCACATGCACTGCTTTTTTAGAAACTCACCAAAGGGCTAAATTTCTTTGAAAACTGTATGCTTCAACTAAAAACAAATCCATCTAAGAGTCGTCTTAACATGTTTGCATATCCACAGCATACAGCTCACATCTACTGCTTTTTTAAAAACTCAACAACGGGCTAAATTTGTTTAAAAACTGTATGCTTCAGCTAAAAGTAAATCCATCCAAGAGTGCTTTAATGGAATGTGAAGACCCAATGTGAGTTACATTTTCAAAAAAACCTTGTATCAAAATCAAGGAAAATGCTAAACGCTAATGCATTTTCTCTAGTGGTAGGAAAATATTTTTGTAAACACATGTAAAAACTAAACAAAAATAAAAAAGAGGTTTATTCAACAAACTATCACATAAATACTTTTATAAATAAAAGCCTCCAGGTGGCACAGCGGGATAATCCGCTAGCACACCTGGGCTGGGATCCCGAGTTTGAACCTCAGCTCTGCATAGTGCCCTCTAGCAGGCATAATTGGCAATGCCTGCAGCAGACAAAATTGGCCAGTCAAAGTCTGCCGGGTGGGTAAAAGACCAGACTGAAAATGGGTGGGGTCTTCGACGCTGTGTAAGGACTCTGGTCAGTAGCCAGAGGCAGTTTGTGGCTCTCCGTGTGCGAATACTGGCCTGATGCACAAATTCACCAAAGACGTGAGCGAATAACAAGGGGTTGGTGGACTGTGCACACGTCGGAGGGGGCGTGAGGCAGGTGAATATACCCTCCTCGGACACGACCAGAGTCTCCAGCAGCAGGAGACGAATTGACTATGCTAAAATTCTAAAAATGCATTCTTTAATACCCCAGGACACTCCTAAAACTGCTCACACTGGTTTTAAAATGTATTTAATACTCTGACCAATAGTATTTAGTTTTTTTCTTTTTTTGAAAATACCCAGTATATGTGAATAGGTCTCTCCAAGACAAAACAACCAGTCAGGTATGGCACAGCGATGCAGGCATGCATTAGAGAAAGTCCAGACTGGAAGTGACTTACAGGAAAGATTTGACATCCAGGCCACGATTCTTCATCTGACCCATCATGTGGTCCCAGCTTCCCGGGTTTTCCCGCGTTGCTCGACTTTCTGCACCTCCCGACCTTTGGCTTGAGGCTCCGCCCCCCGCTGTGGTGCCTCTAGCGGCTCGTGTCGATGCTCCTCCCCGTTGAGATGTAGCTGTTACTCCTTCACCTCCCCCTGGCCCTGCTCCTCCACCCTCTGTCCCAGGTTGAGGGTGGAGCTGGCCCAAGCTCTGTGAGATGGCTGAGCGTGCTCCGAGGGCAGAGGTCGGAGGGTGCATAAGTGGCTGCTGGAGGCTCTGCTGCCTCAGCAGAGTCCGAGGGCGTTGCAGGCCCCCTGTCAATGGGATGTGCTCCATAGATGTCAGGGGGGAGTCTGTATAACTGGGGGGACAAAGCAGGAGGGATGGAAGTGAGTGAGAAGTGGACGGGCGGGACAGGCACAATGAGGGGCGTGGCAAAAGCAGCAATGAAGGCGGAACCAGCATAAAAGGGTGGATAGTCGGTAGGGAGGATGAAGAATCATGTTGGGAAGGATTAGATGATGAGTGGGAATAAGCAGAGGGGCATGAAGATGAAGCAGAGGAGAAATTCAATGAAAAGCCATCCAAATGAGGACCAAGTAGAGAAAAGGAGTCAGATGAAAGGAAGAAGGCAGATAGGTTAGAGGGTGAAAGGTCAAGTGAAGAGTGTGGGCAGAAAGGAAGAGTTAAAGATGAGAATGTCATGGAATCATCAGGATCATGAGAGGAGGAGGAAGGTACAGGAGAGGCATGATGAGAATGAAAGCGAGGTGAGGGAGGACAAAGGAGGAGGAGAAGACAGAATGAAAGAACCATCAAGCCAAGGCAATAGCCACAGTAACACAGATAGCAGAAAAGGTTACATACACCTTGGTCAGGATGACCCGGCAGGTGTGTGTAACTGTGAATGTGTGTGTGTCCGTTCCCAGAACGATTTGAGCCACCCTGAGCAGACAGTGAGCGGTGCAAATGCGAGTGAGGGAGCCCCGGTAAGCTGTGGGCTGACTGCCTTCGTGGTGCTGCTGCCCGAGCCTGAGCACGTGGAGTATGTCTCGCCTGACTCGAGCGTGTGTGGCGAGGTGTATGTGGTGCCAAGCGGCCAGCGCTGGTTCTTCTAGGCGACTGTTTTTTGGTTTGATGAGGAATGCCCATCTTGTGTCTTTAGTCTCAAAAAGACGTCTCAGTTACACTTTCATCTGGCTTTTGTCTTATATACTACCTCAGCCCTGAAAAAATCTCCACCAACCAACCACTTTTCCTCCTTTTTTTTTTGTAAACGTCATTTGCCCTCCCTCACTGTGACTTTTTCATTATCATCATTAGCCTTATTTTTTCTCTCCATCAGTGACTGTTCAAAAACTGTGTCAAACTGCCTTGTGACAGATTAAACTTCAGTTAAGTCTCAAAAAGTCAGTAAATGGGCACCTTAGGCACATTTTAACAATGCTGCTGGTCACCTGAGCATCCGTGCACTTCAGGATTGAAAATACATGTCAGAGATTTTGAGATTTTGTTGCAAATGCATTGTTCTTTTGCCCAGCTGTGGTGGCAGAAGAAACTTAAATGGTGACATGAAGTGACACAATACAGGCCAAGACAAGGACATGGGGGAGTGCAAGATGAAGACAGTGAGAGAGAAAAAGAGTAAAATTGGGTGTGAGACACAAACACAAGAGACAGACACATATAGCTGCCTGAAAATAGAATCCAATTACAGACTGAAGAGGGTGTCGAGAGAGAGAGAGAGAGAGAGAGAGAGAGAGAGAGAGAGAGAGAGAGAGAGAGAGAGAGAGAGAGAGAGAAAACGAGAGAGAGAAAACGAGAGAGAGAAAGAGAGTGAACGCAGGAGGGAGGAGTGCATGTATGCAGAAGAAAGTGAAATCGAAAACACATGAAGAGTGAGGTGCCAGAAGAGAGGAGGTGTTAGATAGGGTGAGGAACAGACTTAAATTAAGCACCTGGTGTGTGACACCTACAGCTAAGACGTCATCTAGCACAAGTCTAAACATAACCAGTGCAGAAATGTTCTCTTTCTATCGGACTGCTGCTGTTCGATACAGCCCTCAATTATTCAGACCCAGCAAATGCACTTATGCAACACTACTTCTCTAGGAGCCTTTAACTCTCAACGGGGAATTTACTCACTGTATGATCTAAAAACTGCCCAGGTGAAGGCAAATATTTCTGTAACATGCTTGCTATGTTGTTTGAAAAGATCTACAGCAATGCATTTGCATTTATGGCATTTAATAGACATTTTTATTCAATGTGGTTTACAATTGTGACCTACTATGATGCAACCAAATTAGGGATAAGGGCCTTGCTTAGGGACCCAACAGCGGCAACTTAGCTGTCCGCTAGTCCAGCAGTCCCCAACCTTTTTTGCACCACGGACCGGTTTGATATAAGATATAACCGGCGGGGGTGGAGGAATTTTAAATAGAATAACTATAGAATGGAAAATCAGTGTGAATGATTGGGGACAGTAACACCCAAAGATTATTGAAAGTTTAATTGCTCTTGTAACGATCACTAATTATTTATTCTTTCTGTGCGGCCTGGTAATAAATTACTCACAGACCGGTGGTTGGGGACCAATGCACTAGTCCACTATCTTAACCACTCAGCCAACACTGCCCACTAGGTTGATGGAAGAGAGCGACACATCAAAGGGTGAGTGACCAACAGGGAGTAAAGTTGGCAGGGCAGAGGAGAAATGATGGAATTAATAAGAATAAGGAGAGGGACATAAAGATAGGGGGAGGAGAGATTAAAAGAAAGCCATCCAGTAAAGTAGAGAAAGGGAGCAGTATAAGAAGAGGAGGGCTGAGAGGATAGAGGGTGAAAGGTCAAGTGAACGTACTGGACTATTAATCAAAAAGTAGCTGGTTAAAGCCCCATTACGGCTAACACACTGAATAATTTCAGATTATTAAACAAAACTTAAGAGAATGTGTCTAAAGTCGTCACATTTATAACATACTATTTAACAATAAATTTATCAAACACCCATATCACCCATTGGAATCTCAATAATTCAGCAATTATAATTGAAAAGCCATTCTAATTAATCAAATATAAGATAAATTTATGCCAGCCTGTATTTATCTTGATTCTTTCTATTAAAGTCAAGCAGTCTCTCTAAAAACAGAAACACAGGCTAATCTAGCCATCCACTACAAAGCCAAGCTTTTGGGTAAACAAAAAAGACAAGGAACTGCCCAAACCCACTGTTCCCTGTGCAGACCAGTGGTTTTACGGGTGAATCCAACTTAGGAAACAGGGACATCTATCTGCCTCTGAGGCAGTGCACTCTCCAAGAGCTGGTTCCATGTAAGGCCCTTTAAGCCACAAGACAAGGGCAGTTCTAAAAAATAAACAGAATGCTGACATGTGTTTGCAAAAACCAGAATGGATCGAGCAATCCGGCATCATGGCTTTAGAGAAAAGCAGTGAGAAGTGAGAAGCCATTATATATAGGAAACTTTCCACATGAAGCAGATTGACATCTATAAGACACAGGTGTGTGTCAATCAAGAAAAACTGACAGATCAAACTGAGCAACTGAGCTCTTTAACTCTGTTTGCTGGCCAAACTAGGCAGCACAGATGGATAGAAGACACAGGCACTTGCTACTATATCTCTGTGTCAAATTAGACCACGAAGAGCGACACAACACTAAACATGAAACAGCAACTTGGATGGCTGCCACTGCTTTACAGAAACAATAAATTAGAGTCTGTATCGAAAAGCTGAGTGGTGAATTGGCTATGCAGCATACTAATGATCTGAACTACAAAAGCAAGTTTACTTCTAACTGGCTTGAAAAAAAAAAAAGCTTAGTTAAAGTTCTGATTTGAACACAAAAGATTTGGTGATTAGACCTGAAACAAGCTGTCAACATCCCCAAACCTGTCACTGTATATTATTTATATCAGCTCTGCATATATAAGAAGCCTCAAATTCCTTAGGAGCAATGTAATAGACTTTTATAGAACTAGAGAACGTGTTTAGTTGCAGTCCTGCAGTTAAAAATGGTGCAGATATTAAAATGACTGTTTTACAAGGGTGATATGGGTGTCGGATGGAATCAATTTAACCGTGTTTTGCTCATATTTCTCTTTATTTAATGACCTGAAATCACTCGCTGTGAAAAATAAGGAATAACACGAGCAGTCAGAATGAGGTCAATGACTCATTTTCAAAGCACAGAATAAAAACATAACTTCACCTATGCTTCGGGGTTTTAGCTTATTAGACTGCTTTTTCAGTCCTTCAGTCTACGTAATAGCTAAAGTTGACACACATAGCAAAAATGCCACTCAACTGTAGATTAATTTAGGAGAGAAAAGTTAGGGATGGACAGTCTACCTATAACCTTTCACTCTTATTTGGCCCTAACCCCAATTTTTTTGTGTGTGTTGCAGGCAGTTGTAGCCTAGTGGTTAGAGTACTGGACTAGTAATCAAAAGGTCACTGGTTGAAGCCCCACTACTGCCAGGTTGACACTGTTGGGCCCTTGAGCAAGGTCCTTAACCCTCAATTGCTTAGGCAATATACTGTCACGGTACTGTAAATTGATTTGATGAAAGCATCTGCTAAATGCTAAAATGTAAATGTAAATGCATTAAATTCAAATTCAATTAGTTTCCATTTGCAAAATACATTCAACTTGGTAAGCCAAAACAAAAAGCAGCATTTCTTTGTACTTTTGTCAGTTAAATAAAACTTTAAGATAATGAACAAATCACAGATTTGTTTATTTATTTATTTTTGCATAATGTAGTTAAAAGAATAAGAATATTGGCAAGTGCATCTTTAAAAAAAGGCAAATGACGTTGGGACATGTGCTCAATGCATTTGCGCAGTATGGAGTGGGATGACACTTAACAGTGTGGGCAGTACACAATACGTATGTATAAAGATAAGCATTAGATTGGAACAGGACTTAAATGACTGTGTATTTTGTAAGAATTTCGTTCACAGTGAAATTAAGATGTGCTTTGAACCACACTGATAATACAACATTTAAGCTTTTGCTTAATTCCCATGACTAGTCATCTGACCACTAACTAGCCAATTAGGTAATGCAATATCTAGGGGTTTCAGCAGTCAAATAAAAGAGCAAAATGCTTGATATCACTCCACTAAGCCGAGGATAATACAATAAGTAAGACATTATGAAAGCGACCGCCTTTGGCAGGCTCACCAGATGGGATTAAAATGGTTGTACTCTAGCTGTTTGGTTTCATAATAGGCAGATATTGAGCTCAAGTGGCTGGCTTTTATGTTTGTGTGTGGTGAAACAGTGAGTCAGGAAGGTAATGCGTTCTCTATTATTAGTCCACAGAGTGGCCCGAATCGTTTGTGTAAAACAGATCCTCACACAGAAATGTTCTCTTAGTACTTTTCCAAACACACACAGTTTGTTTCACACACACACACAGCTACACACCATCATTGAGAAAGAGAACTAATCACCAGTAAATGTGGCGCTGACCTACACAGGTGAGCCTCTACCCTTCTGACCTTTCTCACCCTTGCCTTTCTCTTACTGGTCAAAAGAAAGTGTCTCTTTTTTAATGACCTTTCTCCATTACTTCACCTACAACCCCTGTTGTTAAATTATATTCTCCTATACCAAACTGCTGGCCTCTTTCTATTTCGAACACACTAACACACACTCTCACTCTCTTTGACTTACTTGTCGCTCTTCAGGTCCTCTGAGTACGTGCGTCCGTGTGCCGCCTGCCACCTGCTGGCTTTGTTCCCACCCATCATGCTCTTCACACTGTCGCTGCGTGAGGGACCCCCGCATTCCCCCCCACGGCCCCCCAGGGAACCCTTCTGCCCCCCAGGGACTGCACCACTGGGGATGAGGTGGAGATAGAGATCAAGAAATAGAGGAAGAATGGTAAAAAATAGAGTAAAAAGATATCAAGCGAGGTTAGAAAAATACAGACTCAGTATTCATTGTGTACGAACAGGTGGATGAATTGAAAGGAATAAATTGTGAAAGTAAAAGTGGACAGGACTTGGACAGTAGACTCTAGATTGGACATCCAGTCTCTACAATGTGTAGTAAACACCCTGACTGTATTTTGCTTAAAGCACCAGCTTATGCTGACCACAGAATTATATGATTCTCTCTACGTAAGGAGCTGTATTGAGATACAAGACGATGCTGTAGTCGAATGTACATAATATAATCTGACGTCACTGGAAAGTAAATATTTGGACAGTGAGTAAATACAGACATAACCTTATTTTTTTTTTACGTAAGCTCAATTTCTGTTTGGTTTTGGGTGTGAGAGAGAAACTTCCAGAATGTGTGGATGTACTTTGACCTGCGCTAGACTGAGATGTTCAGTGTGTATTACTAATATGTGCCACAGTTAGTAAAAATTAATAAATAAATTCAAGTTTGTAAACCCTTTGAAATACACCGACTAGGCATAACATTATGACCACTGACAGGTGAAGTGAATAACACTGATTATATCTTCATCACAGCACCTGTTAGTAGGTGAGATATATTAGGCAGCAAGTGAACATTTTATCCTCAAAGTTGATGTGTTAGAAGCAGGAAAAATGTACAAGCGTAAGGATTTGAGCAAGTTTAATAAGGGCCAAATTGTGATGGCTAAGCGACTGGATAAGAGCATCTCCAAAACTGCAGCTCTTCTGGAGTGTTCCCGGTCTGCAGTGGTCAGTATCTATCAAAAGTGGTAATGGTATTCCCTGATGGCTGGATAATGCTCCTTGCGACAAAGTAAAAATGGTTTAGGAATGGTTTGAGAAGCACAACAACGAGTTTGAGGTGTTGACTTGGCCTCCAAATTCCCCAGATCTCAATCCAATCAAGCATCTGTGGGATGTGCTGGACAAACAAATCTGATCCATGGAGGCCCCACCTCACAACTTACAGGAGTTAAAGGATCTGCTGCTAACATCTTGGTGCCAGATACCACAGCACACCTTCTGGGGTCTAGTGGAGTCCATGCCTCAACGTGTCAGGGCAGTTTTGGCAGCAAAAGGGGGACCAACACAATATTAGGAAGGTGGTCATTATGTTATGTCTGATTGATGTATACTGTCTGTTTAAAAGCCAAGAAGCTTCTAACATTTATTATATAGAAATGTTCATACACGTTTTTAGTCTGGACTGTATATGATTAATCAGTGTGTTAAATATAGCAGTGAAGAGCACAATAGTGTGTTTCTGATTAGTTTAATCAGATTCGCGCCTGACTATTATTACTGGGCTAAATTTCAGACCACATTTTATAAGAACATGTCCAGAAATCCAGATATTTTCTCAAGGTTCACAAACTTTTTCAACTGCTTGCTTGCTTATGTATAATACTATGTTATATTTATCTTGAAGACTCTCTTATTTTATTAATATGACATCAAAATCTTAAAATGAAAGAGTAAGACCACCTGTGAATAAAGCCATAAAGAACCTTATACTACTGAGGTCCCAGTGTATAAGGAGTGTCTCTAATTTATCGCTACAGCTTTATTGCTTTGTATTCCTACCTCTCCACACTCTGACTGGCTTTAGTGCACTATTGTTCTAGTGCATTTCATCCTGGCAGAGCTGGAAAAAGCATCTCTCTGGGGCTTTGAAGACCTGGTTTTATCATAAAGGTGCCAGGTGAAATGAATAACAGCCTAAACTGGTCTGGTAATGTGGACTAGGTGCTTGTTAAATAGTCAATGTCATGAGCTAAAGTGTCAGAGAGCACAGCCCAGTCACTAGAGGGCTCAACTGAGCCTGATGGCATTTGCTCAGAACGTTAAAGGCTGTACGTGATACATGATTTCCTCTCGCTAACCCTTACATGTGGGTGTCATCGACCACCATGGATCTTAATGAAATGACACTTCTGACAACTGGGATTTATTGAAAACCTGGCCCTGCAGCACCCCCTGGTGATGCTCAAGATATGTTTTATGTAGACATAAGTCCTATTTGCATTAAAAACATTCAGCAAACATGAAACAGGTGAAAACTGTGTGGTCTGTGGAATTGACTATTAGTTAAACATGCACATGCAGGTTAGCGCTAGACACCAGATAGGCACCCTTGTTATAAACTGAACAGAAAAAGCATAAGGGTTGGGCAGTAATAGAAACTGAGTATTAAAAATAAGGTTGTGTAAGTCTAGTACAATCAAAGTGAACATAAGGTAACATCTGATCGGTGCAGGACATAATGAAAAAAGAGTCAATCTTATATTTGGATGTTTGTATACATGACAAAACATATTTGCTGATATTAACTGATGTCATATATTTAATAGTGAAGACAAACAAGCCACCACTATTACCCACAGAAAGGGCTTGTACTAGAGCTAAAGTACACCTGAGTTAACCATAAAATCTCCAAAATAATACACAGTCGAACGACATTATTATGACCACATCCTACTGCGTGTATTTCATGAAGGAAGTCGTGTTTAAAACCACCTGGCTTAAAACCACCTCCTTGTTTCTACACTCACTGTTCATTTTATCATCTCCACTTACCACATAGAAGCACTTTGTAGTTCTACAATTACTGACTGTAGTCCATCTGTTTCTCTGCATAATTTTTTTACCTGCTTTCACCCTGTCCTTCAATGGTCAGGACCCCTACAGGACCACCAGAGAGCAGGTATTATTTAGGTGATGGATGATTCTCAGCACTGCAGTGACACTGACATGGTGGTGGTGTGTTAGTGTGTGTTGTGCTTGTATGAGTGGATCAGACACAGCAGCACTGCTGGAGTTTTTAAACACTGTGTCCACTCACTGTCCACTCTATGAGACAAGTTGGTCCATCTTGTAGATGTAAAGTCAGAGACGATCGCTCATCTATTGCTGCTGTTTGAGTTGGTCATCATCTAGATTTTCATCAATGGTCACAGGACGCTGCACACGGGGTGCTGTTGGCTGGATATGTTTTTGGTTGCTGGACTATTCTCAGTCCAGCAATGACAGTGAGGTGTTTAAAAACTCCATCAGCATTGCTGTGTCTGATCCACTCATACCAGCACAACACACACTAACACACCACCACCATGTCAGTGTCACTGCAGTGCTGAGAATGATCTACCACCTAAATAATACCTGCTCTGTAGTGGTCCTGACCATTAAAGAACAGCATGAAAAGGGGCTAACAAAGCATGCAGAGAAACAGACGGACTACAGTCAGTAATTGTAGAACTACAAAGTGCTTCTATATGGTAAGTGGAGCTGATAAAATGGACAGTGAGTATAGAAACAAAGAGGTGGTTTTAATGCTGTCATGGGTAAAAGTACCATGGGTAAGACTGCCTTCTCAGAGGCGGATGGGATCTTCCAGCAAGACAATATGACATGTCACATGGCTAGAAATGTCTGACACTGGTTCGAAGAGCATGACCAAGACTTCCAAGTACTACCCTGGCCCCCTAATTCCTCAGATTTGAACTCAATTGAGCATCTGTGGGACCACCTCAATCATCGTGTTCACTCCCTTCAACAGCTGTGGGATGCACTGCAGTCAGCATGGCTCCAGATACCTGTGACAACCCACCAGGACCTTATTGAGTCACTCCCAGCCCATCTAGCTGCTGTCCATGCTGCACACGGCGGTTACTCTGGCTATTAGCTGGTGGTCATAATAATGTGAATTTACCGTGTATTTACATTTTTACAGTCTAACAATTTGTGTTTGTAGAATTTTTTTGATTAACACTAAATAATATTATAATGTTTTGTTACAATCCCATCTGTTTTGTCCATTAAGAAAACACATTTGGCACCAGTCTGCTGCGAAAAAAAGAATTCAGAAACAAATTTGGCCCCCAAATTATTATTAATTATTACTAGGGGACATTTTGACTTTGGGGTTTCACATTTAATTTTTCAAAATGTACTGCAAATATTCTGTATTCTAAATGTATTTAGAAGGTATTACTCATATTTGTATTTGAACTAAATACAATTAAGAATACAGCCCTGAGGTGTTTCTCAGTCATGGGTATTCTGCCCAACCCTAATGACCACACAAATAACACTGAAAGGATAACAGCAGTTAAGTTTGAGGTTATGAAAAAGCAGAATGGCAGCTGCAGTACAGCAAAACCTGGAAAAGCAATCATTGTACCCTGCTTTCTACAGTACAAAACCTTTACGCAACCCATGATAGCGGGTTGATCTTAGGAGTGTTAACTTTAAACACTTTTTTTGGAAGCAAACAACACCACAGCCCACAGTGCACATAAAGTACTTAATCACAGGAATTTACCATGTTACATATTACCTTCTTTACAGAATGAGTAATAGTGGCTTAACAGCATTCTTCACAAAGAAAAACACTTTTTAAGCTGCTGCCAAGACTATAAATCCACACTGATCATTAAATGTGCCAAAAGACACTTTGACAGTGTTATATACTGACTGTTTAGGAGTGCAACAAATGGGCTGTTCATGGTGGCAGAATGAATCAGTCATCTGTGTTTTTGCTTGAATTTGCAGCTCTCACTCTGTGGTTCAAATCCTCACAGGGTCCACACCTTTTTAATCCGCCTAACTTCACATTCTTCCAGGCCATTTAACTCTTTGAAGCTGCAGTTATTAAAAATATTCGATGATAATTACATTTAATGTGTACTAATGAACTAACAAATGCTGCTAAAAGGGTGGATTGTAAGGTACAGGACAGGTAATTACTGGTTACACCGGATTCTTCAGTTCAAGTCTTTAATGTCAAACACAGTCATGGACAATTTAGTGTCTCCAATTCACCTCACATGCATGTCTTTGGACTGTAGGAGGAAACCGGAGCCCCCGGAGGAAACCCACACAGACCTGGGAAGAACATGCAAACTCCACACATAAAGGACCTGGACCGCTCCACCTGGGAATTGAAACCAGGACCTTCTTGATGTGAGGCGACAGTGCTACCCACTGAGCCACCGTGCCACCCCAGACGTGTCAAACAGGTAAAGTGAATAACACTGATTATCTCTTCATCATGCCACATGTTAGTGGGTGGGATATATTAGGCAGCAAGTGAACATTTTACCTTCAAAGTTGATGTGTTAGAAGCAGGAAAAATGGGCAAGGGTAAGGATTTGAGCCAGTTTGACAAGGGCTAAATTGTGATGGCTAGATGACTGGGTCAGAGCAGCTCCAAAACGGCAGCTCTTGTGGGGTGTTCCCGGTCTGCAGTGGTCAGTATCTCTCAAAAGTGGTTCAAGGAAGGAACAGTGGTAAACCGGCGACAGGGTCATGGCTCATTGATGCACGTGGGGAGCGAAGGCTGGCCTGTGTGGTCCGATCCAACAGACGAAGTACTGTAGCTCAAATTGCTGAAGAAGTTAATGCTGGTTCTGATAAAAAGGTGTCAGAATACATTGGGGCTGCATAGCTGCAGACCAGTCAGGGTGCCCATGCTGACCCCTGTCCACCGCCAAAAGTGCCAACAATGGGCACGTGAGCATTGGAACTGGACCACGCAGCAATGGAAGAAGGTGGCCTGGTCTGATAAATCACGTTTTCTTTTACATCATGTGGATGGCCGGGTGTGTGTGCGTTGCTTACCTGGGGAACACATGGATCATTATGCACTATGGGAAGAAGGCAAGCCAGCGGAGGCAGTGTGATGTGATGCTTTGGGCAATGTTCTGCTGGGAAACCTTGGGTCCCACCATCCATGTAAATGTTACTTTGACACGTACCACCTACCTAAGCATTGTTGCAGACCATGTACACCCTTTCATGGAAACGGTATTCCCTGATGGCTGTGGCCTCTTTCAGCAGGATAATGTGCTCTGCCACAAAGCAAAAATGGTTCAGGAATGGTTTGAGGAGCACAACAACGAGTTTGAGGTGTTGACTTAGCCTCCAAGCATCTGTGGGATGTGCTGGACAAACAAGTCCGATCCATGGAGGCCCCACCTCGCAACTTACAGGAGTTAAAGGATCTGCTGCTAACGTCTTGGTGCCAGAAACCACAGCACACCTTCAGGGGTCTAGTGAAGTCCATGCCTCGACGGGTCAGGGCTGTTTGGCAGGAAAAGGCGGACCAACACAATATTAGGAAGGTGGTCATGTTGTGCCTGATCGGTGTAAATATAAGTAACAATTAAACTGTAAGCTAAAAATGTCATTTAAAATAATTCTTAGTAGTTAATAGTTGAAAGATAAAGTTGAAGTTTATTTATTTAAGGAATTATTTAAGTTTATGCACTAAAGACGTTTTCTGAAAGAGGGGAGATATCTTTGAGAGACACAAACTCCCACATCAGTCAGATTAGCTTTTTAAAATTCCAGACAGCTTTTCCTATCTGATACCTCTCTTGTTT
Organism: Trichomycterus rosablanca; assembly: GCF_030014385.1. NCBI lineage: Eukaryota > Metazoa > Chordata > Actinopteri > Siluriformes > Trichomycteridae > Trichomycterus > Trichomycterus rosablanca. Next base: position 45,161,884 of record NC_085988.1, on the reverse strand, counting down.
TTTCCTCTCTAAAAGCCACTGAGTGGGTTTTGACAGACAGGTGCAATTGAAGTGCGCACTGAAATTCTGTAGGTAAAGCTCCCCTGGTATATTCGGCCATTTAGGAGGTGCAGAACTAAAGTCGCTGAAGTCAGGCTGAATTAAGCAGGTGTGGATTTACCTCCGTATACACAGCTGAGAAGGAGGTAAAGGATGTGGGTGAGTGCTAAAGTAAGATCACACCAATAAAGCCTAGTGCACACTACTCGATTTTAAGGCTAATTTTACCAGTCGGCAAGGGATTTCAGGAAGATTTTAAAGCCTTATGAACTTGACATGTGCCTGTCAGTGGTTCAGTCACTCTATTTCTGTAGTTGCCAATGAGTCACTGAGCCTGTTTGTAATTATCAGGGATCAGTCATGTAGTTTCGATGACTAGTCGCTGTGAGCAGCAGCCAGTGAGAGTGTACAAGATTAAAGGATATAAAAAAATAATTAAGAGCTAACATTTGATGAGTGTATGGCAGGGTAGCTATGTAGTGTCATAAAATCCTACTTTATTACGCAGAGGAGAAGCACTTTCTTGAAAACACTTGCTGTGTATTAAATTTTAAACCATCTATTACTAGTACTTTATTAATTATGACATTTCTATGAGGGATCTTCAAAAAGTTTCTGCACTTTTTAAACTCTTTTTATTAAGAATTTCAATAGCAAATGACATCACTTTTCTACATAGTCACCTTCTAATGCATTTTTCCTCGTCACTGTACCAACTCTTTAATGCCATCAGCAAAAAACATATTTGGTTGAGTGTGTAGCCACTGATGCACCACTGCTTTCACATCATCATCACATGAAAATCTTCTTCCCCTGAAAGCCTCTTTGAGAGGTCCAAAAAGGTGTAAATCAGATGGCGCTAAATCTGGACTATAAGCTCTCGCTCAGTCTCTCGGACAAGACCAATTACTACTCCTCTTGCCCTCACCGTTTCCAAGCAAAATATAAAAGTGTGGAAACTTTTTGAAGATCCCTCATATTTTAATAAGTACCTTCGATATAGCACCATTCTCTGTGTGCTGAAGCATAACACAGTTTAGAATAAACACCGATCAGCCATAACATTAAAACCACCTCCTTGTTTCTACACTCACTGTCCATTTTATCAGCTCCACTTACCATATAGAAGCACTTAGTAGTTCTACAGTTACTGACTGTAGTTCATCTGTTTCTCTACATACTTATTTTAACCTTCTTTCACTCTGTTCCTCAATGGTCAGGACCTGAAAGCAGGCTAAAAAAAGTATGTAGAGAAACAGATGGACTACAGTCAGTAATTGTAGAACTACAAAGTGCTTCTACATGGTAAGTGGAGCTGATAAAATGGACAGTGAGTGTAGAAACAAGGAGGTGGTTTTAATGTTATGATTGATCGGTGTAGTTTTTATACAGCTTATAAATATACTATACCCCAATATTTTATAAGAAATTGAACTTGCAAACATTTAATAACATCGTTATACAATAACATCTTTAATTAATATTAATTTTTTGTAGACTTTTTATTTGTTCACCTTTGTCATGCAGTACATTTGTAAGTAATAATAATAATAATATATTAACAATAATTTAAATGCATTCTCAATTATTTCTGCACTATTCCAACAGGTATGTGTAAACTTATCTTGTTTAGTTAAGCAAGACAGTGGAATATTATGATAAGGCTTTGTTAAGTGTGCACTAGGCTTAAGCAAACCAATAAACTATACTGAACAGGAACCAGGAACTGCTCTTTTAAAGTCAAAAAGCACAGGACATAAGGGTAAACAAAGAAACGGGTGCAAGGAACAATGACTAAGGTTTCTAATTAAACATAAGCAAGACATAAACGCTACAAAGGCCAACACAACACACACGCACACATTAACAATAACAAATACCATGGGTGCAAGTGATAAGAAGGACAAGGCCAGGGCGGCCAAGGCAGAGCCAAAGCAGGAAAGAAAGAGCTGTGACACACCAAAATCTACAATCAGACGTTACTGAAAGAGGGAAAAATGGGCTAAATGAAAAAGTACTAAAAAGGAAACAAAATACGTGCTAATAAGTTACATCAGTCAATATGCACTTGTTTATTACAGGGTCGCAGCAGCAAGGGTTGTTTATCTCCATAGTAACACCCAATAGGAGAAAGGGGTAAAAAGCTGGGGGCTACAGGCTAGAAAAGCCTGGCAAGGCTGTAGGGAGCAAGAGGCCTTTATAAACAACTCCTCTCCCGTCATCTTCTGAGCGAATTTAGGAAATGCAGCAATAACCTGCAGGCTTCACAAGTTTAATGATTCACACTGGACTCAAAGATGGCTCTAAGATGGCTGATGGAGAGGAGCATCAATGACATTTGACATTTAGTCGAAAATTTTAACACGTTGGAGGCCAAAACAAGCAAAACTAGAAGAGTTCAGAAATAAAAAACAAGCTTGCAAAATACTGTGAACCATGCAGAATGCAGTGGAGAATTTATTTGCTTTTTATTCAACGTGCATTATAAAGTTTAAGCAATTCTAAAGACAACCAATGGTGTTTAGATATAGATTATCATAAAAAAGTCATAATTATGGCCCCGTTTACATCTGGCAGAAATGCGGTATGTATATGCAGGCAATTTTCAGTCAAGCATATAGTAGTAGATGCATTTGCTTTAAAATGCATGCACATTGGTGAGTGGATTTGACTTTTTTCTAGCATTATGCAAACGAGTACTCACCGAGGACAACATCGTCAGTTCCCCAGGTGAGACCTCCTCCTCTGTAAATGCACTTCCTCTGGCCGGACTGCATTTACACCAAACTGAAATCTAAACGACGCACGAGGGGCTCGGGCTGCTCCATTGCATCCGTTCTGTGTGTTGCACACATTTACAGCTTCTCAGGAAACAGAATGTGCATACATATTGCCAGCTGTAAAAGGGGTCATAGCTTTTTGTAAAACTGCCTACTTACTAAAGCATTACTGAAGTATTTCTGCATAAATTAGTCATAAAATGTAGTTTTGTCCTTATTGTAATTCTAATGAGACACGAACATTGGCATATAAACGTAAAAAGCATGTAAACATTTAGGCTGATGATTTTCTAAAAGCTAACTGATTTATGAGCTCATAAAATAAACATTTACTGGTCAAAAAGCAAACTGTAACAATACATAAAGCTGAATATTGCTACAAAAGCATTCACGTGTTTGTCAAATTTTAATAAAATTAAGTGTTTACAATTGTTAAAGTCTATAGAAGGATCTACAAAGCACCACAGCTCTGCAAAACAGAATTGCTGCACATAACAGATTTGACAAGGCCAACTAAACATTGACCTTGTAGGCCGAGGATGACACATTAACACCAATGGCTTTTCAACAACCTTATTGTAAAGCAAGATAATAGCACCATAAGGTGGCTGCTTTGATTTCACAGAGCCTGGATGGCTTTTATTTATACTGAATATTGTTAATGGATTGGTCCATTACCTGAAAAGTTAAAATCTGTGCCCAATTGTGGTGCTGCAACATGACCTGAGGAAGGTTATTCATGCAAGTAATTCAAGAAAATACTGGCAGACAGAACAGGAAACATCTGGTGGAGGTTACTGCTGCTACAAGAAATCGTTGAGTTGTAAATGATTAATTAATGGGCTCTACAATTGTATAAAATGTTTGCACGTTTGCAAAATAGGATTATCTGTGATATTATTTTAATGAGTAATTAATGCAGAAATTCAGGTAATTTCAAATCATTGGAAATATTTTCTTGCATCAGTACATCAATAGTAGTTAAGTAATGTAATTAAATATTGATACATTTGCACAAATTAACAATTTTCAGGATTATAATATTGATTTTAAAACCCTCATGTGTGGCATTATATAATAAATAGGTTTTCATTTGTGAAAGCATTCACTTATGGATTCCAGATACATACAGTCCTTCATTATAAATCATGCATCAAATCTCTAACTTTGCCTCCTCATTTGCACACTACAGCCTTGCCTGGATCGGGAAGTAACAGGTTGAGTGTGGGGTGGGGGCTGTTGGGTAAGGGATAGGGTCTCTTACCAGCCTGGACAGAGACTCACTTGAGCGTGAGGCGAGGGTCTCCATAAGGGGCATAGGGAGAAATGTTTAGTACAAACTCCTTGGGCGGGTAGGAGCTCCACCGCTGCTGTTCTGAATTGCTGTCATTGTTATTCCAAAAGTCTCTGTCTAGATCACTAAAGGCCAGAAAGAGACACAAATTTATGAGACACAACACATCCATCCATTTATCAGCCATTCGTATATAGGCCTTCATTCATCCATCCATTTATCCTGTACACAATCCATTTACCCATCAACTTATGCACTCATTATCCATCAAATTATTTGTCCATCCCTACATCCACCCATCATCTAGCCGTCTATTTATCCATCCATCCATAAATCCATCAACTATCTGTCCATCTATCTATCCATCCATCCATTTATCCATCCATCAAGTTAAGCACTCACTATTTGTCCATCCACCCATCATCCATTCCATTCGTCCATCCAGCCATCCATCCATCCACTCACCCATCAAGTTATGCACTCATTCTATATACAATAATTTGTCCATCCTTCCATCCACCCATCATCCAACATCTATCCATCTATCCATCCATCCATCCATAAAACCATCATCTATTCGTCCATCCATCCATCCATCCATCCATCCATCCACTTACCCATGAAGTTATGCACTCATCATCCATCCATTAATTTGTCCATCCATCCATACTCCCATCCTGTAATCTACCCATGCATTAAAGGACTCTCTCAATTTCCCATCTATTTTTCCAACCAGCCATTCATTTATCTATCCATTTTCCCATCTATTCATATAATCAACAATCCATCCATCCCCAAATTTATCTATGCATTATCAAACTCCTTTAATTATCCATCTATTTATCCATCCAGACATTCATTTACCGATCCATTAATATAATCAACAATCCATCCATCCATCCATCCATCCATCAATCCCCTAATTTATCTATGCCTTTATATATCCATCTGATCATCCAACCTGCCATTCATTAATTCTATTATCCATTTATCTATTTTTTTTAAATACATTTTTACAATAAACAATCCATGCATTTATCATCATCCAAAATGTTGCATGGGCTTCTCAAACCTGCAAACGCCCTTCTCAGCCAAAACCAGCAAGGACCAAATCCCTGTAAAGTGGCTGTATATTTGTTTGAATAGACTTTAGAATTAACAGGTCCAGTCCTTACATTTGTTTAAAAGAATTACTAAAAGAATTACTAAAAAAATGGCTTGAAGTCAAACTGAAAAAAAGTAACATAAACCTGGAAAGGTGCAAAACATATCTGTGTAATGAAGAGATTAACAAAAAATGAATCATTATACAAACAAAGTCAAGCAACTCTTTACATGCAAACATATAGTATTTATGCATTGTATTGAATATAAACATTCACCACAATCACAAAAAGGAACGGCTGTTTTGAAGAGAAGAAACAGAGTTAGTGAGGCAGAGTAAAAAGAAAATAAAAAGCTTTGGAGAAATATCAGAGTCCCAGCTGCAGATTCAGAGCAGCAGTGCATAATACCTAAAGACATCAGGGGGAAAAAAAGTCAGGTGAGTTACTGGATAAATATCCAGAGAGACCAAAAGACATTATGAACAAGCAGTTTTCTCAGCATCAGCAACAACAAACACACACTTTAAAATAGCTGCCTTGAAACTGTACCACACAAAGTGCAACAAAAAAAAAAGAAATAAAACCAAATGCGCATCAGCACCACCTGCAAATAGACAAACGCGGATGACCCATTATTATTCAAAGATGCAGCTGCATTACAGAGCTGAGTGAACTCTGTTTTAAATGAGTCACGAGAAGGAGATCAAACAGCCTCTTCAGGAGCGTCAAAGAGGAAGCAGCCATTGCCTTCACCAACTCACATCAACAACAACAGCTGCACAACACTACCATACACCCACTCCTCTTAACTCTAATTTACAGGCAATGTTAAAGACTGCCAAGCACCACACACACACACACACACACACACACACACACAAAAGCAACATCCTTCATTCAGACATTCATCTTCTGAACCCGCGGCTCAGCGTGGCACTCGGATTCAGCCATCACATGCACTTAAGCGGTGCTGTATTCAGAGATGCTATCAGTCAAAGAAGCGGAATTGTGCATAAAAGTGAAGACACTCATCAATAAATATAAAAGCAGTCGAGCTACTGGCTTGCACAGAGTAAGCTGATATGCTTTTTTTTCTTAAGCGCTGCAACAGATAAAATGTAACATCTTAACAAACCAAACACAAGAACACAAGACTACAGCAAAGGAAGTGAGGAAAAGAAGTGCAAGTCACATGACCAGACTATCAGCAGGGAACTTAGGCTGTGTTCATGACTAAGCGGAACCTTTAAAGCTTTCAAATTCCTAGAAAAATAAAAATCTATATAAAAGACGCATCTCAGTCATTGCAATGCAGTGATGTAATTTCAAAGCCTTACAAAGGTTTCATAACTGAACTCTTTTTGGATTGAGGACACAGCCCTTTAAAGTCACATTGTTCCAGGTAACTAAGGACCCTTTATCTGAATAAGGACTTCTTTTTTTTAATAATAAACAGTGGGTATAGCAATTGCTCCTCTTTTTAATTTCTTTCTGTCTTTGCACATTTGTCTTACTAAATGATTCTTGATCGTTAAACAAAGAAATTTGAGTAAAACGTCCACCTAATTTAGTAACTGACTGCAGCACCTTTAGCACCTGACTGCAGCCAATTTTTTTATCATTTAAAAATAGCCTTTTACGTGGCGCCCAGGTGGTGCAGCAAGATATTTCATTAGCGCTCCAGCACCGTGATTCTGAACTCCTCGGTTCAAAACTTGGCGTTGCCCAGTCCGCTGGGTGCCATCTAGCGGTCATAATTGGCAGTGCCTGCAGCAGACACGGTTCTGCTAGGTCGGGATGACCGGACAATGTGGGTGGGGTCTTCAAACGCTGTGTAAGGACCCTGATTAGCAGATAGAGAGGTGCCTGTGCAGAATGCATGGGTGAAAAAAGGTTCTGCTAAGAGCTGTGTGCAGGACGGAGGAGGAGTGAGCAGCAATATACCCACCTCAACTGCAATCAGGGATTCTCCATCAGCAGATGACTAATCGACTACGCTAAATTGGGAGAAAATGGGAGAAAATGCATAAATAAAATAGAAAAAAATTGCCATTTACATCAATTTGGAGAAATTAAACTTCTCTATGTGACAGCCTAGATAATTTGTTACTAGGTCTATTGGATTTATTTTTGTAGGCTAGCCACTCTTAGTTCATGACCATTGTTTCATTGTTTCTCAGAGCCTTCAAATTGGTTTTTGTAATGATTTACAGGCTAACATTTTTTTACAAAAAAAATTTTCTCAGCTTTTCTGGAATTGCCTTGGTCAGTGACATATGGGTCCTGTAGACACGTGTGGGTGATTGACTTTGATGGTAAAGGTCAAGATGAGTAAGATTTATACAGGGCTGATTAGTCTGGGCTGTGTTCAATTAGCTAAATTTGCCAAAATCTTATATTTTTTTAGCAGACAGGTTCATTTAATGTAATAAACAAGCAATAACAAAGGTAACTGGAAAAGGTGTAGATATGTTTCCACAGCAATGTGCATAATCTGCAGTGGAATGTAAACAATGAGCTAATTTTAAATAAGATACTGCACTATTAACTGAAAGGTTAACAGTTCAAAACCCAGCAATGTCAAGTTTTCACTGTTAAGCACTTAAGAAAAGCTTTCAGCATTCACTTATTCAGTTGCAAGTAACTTTAAATAAAAGTGTCTGTCAAATGCATAATTGTAAATGTGTATTTTGCAGTTGCTGTTAGTGACTTTTTTGTTTTTCTGACTCTGAAACAGTTAAACACAGTTCGCGGTTGTCATGAACACAGCATAAAGTCATCTGCTGCCTTACATAAAGACTTACCATCTATTTAAGGGTGGTGTGATCTTAGCCCACCCCAGCACAGTAAATAGAGAGAGAAATAGAGAGAGTGGGAAAAAATAAAGAGAGATTAACAAAGAGAGAGAGTGTGTTTATGTGACATGTTCTCCACCTACTTGATGGCTTTCTTCTCTCCTCGGCCTCGAGCGGAATCTGGAGTGCCCACCGACTCGACGCCTGGTTTGTTTCTTTTTCCCTAGACCCAGATAGGGTGAGAAAGAGAAAAAAACAGAAGAACAGGAGAGATAAAGGTCACTGCCAGCCCCCAATTAAGCTATGTGAGCTCATAGGTTTGGAGAGCCTCCTCCAGGTGTGCATGTTAGCCATTATCCTCTTCACATTGTTCCTCCTGTTGCTCTGCTTTAAACCCTCTCTCAAGCTCTCTTTATTCTCTCTGACTGTTCAAATCACACCGCTGTAATTAGTGCACGCATACACACACGCACAAACACATTACCCCTTAATAGCCAATTTATTTCCCTCAGCTTTCCATTTAAAGGTTTTAGAGATCAAAAAATAAAATAGTTTTCCATCAGCTTGTGGGAAAATGTTGACAATTATGTAACACGATTATCATTAGATCACTTATGATTAGATAAACCGGGTATCTGTGCATTGTTATTAATCTGCATATAGCATATATAGTTGTGATATCAAACAAAACTTTAAAACAAAGGGGGGGGGGGGGGGGGGCTGCTTCTGGATGACTGCCATTGGTATCCGCCCATTAAAGTGGATGGCAAGTAACCTAGAAGCTTTATAACATTTTAAATGAAGTTTAGCAAAAAGAAAAAAACACTGTGAGGATTAATTACAAATTATTATTATCATTATAACAAAAAACATTTGCTATAGTTCTTAATCCTGATTGTGAGTCAAGCTTTATATATACACTGTTTTTAAACAGTTATTTATTCCCAAACTTTGTTGCTGTTTTTTAACCTTTGTGTAATTAATTAACATTTTTGCATACTTTTTCATGGTAATTAATTGCTGCACTTATAATTTCCATATGTTGACATTTTATATAATAATATACATGAGTATGTGAGTAAATTAGTTCATTAATCAATTTCTCCCATAAGAGCAAAATTACAGAGAGATTATATAGAGAGTTCATTTTCTCAGACACAGGTTCTGATGTTTGACCAAGCCATTAATGATTTAATTCATTAGGAGCAATGTTTTGTCTCTTCATTCCTGAGACCTTTTTTTTTTAACTGGGACACTTTAAGACCAGAAACATTCAAATGAGTCAAAGATTATTTGTTGTTATTATTATTATTAATATTATTGTGTCTTTAAGTCGATTTGGACTCCTGGTTGACAATATGGGTGGTTACTCCAGAACATCCCATCTTCTGTTTGGAGCTAACAGCCTCATTAAGTTAAACAGAATTTTGGGATCTTGTCTGTTCAATTAAACTACTGGTATGCTCTTACTGAGATCAGCTGACCATTAGTAACTGTTTTGGCCAAATTAGTGTAACACAGAGCACAAATGGGCAGCACACGCTGGACAGGGTTTCAGTCTATCACAGGCCATTACACACTCGTCCACTTATTCTCAATCACATCTACAGATAAATTAAAGCAGCCAATCTACTACTACTATTACTGTGATGATATAAGACACCTGGAGGAAACACTTGCAAACACAGGTAGAACAGGTTAAAACTCCAGTGCCATTAACAGAGGCAAATATCAAACCCAGGTCAACTGAGATGTAAGTCACCAACACTATCTGATGCAACTGTGCATTAGTTTTGACTATTATTTAACAAAGAATTGTTCTATTTTGGCAAATATACCATTTTGGAAGTGGAAAGATAACTTGTAGTTGACTAAAGTTGATAAACAAGAAGTTCTTAGCATTTGGGTTTGGGCCCCAATATTGGATCATGAAACCAAATATATAGTAAAAGGCAGATAAATCTGGAGGAGGTCATAATTTCACATGGTTATACAGTACCAGTCAAAGGTTTGGACACACCTTCTCATTTCTGTGGTTTTTCTTGATTTTTTTTTTTCTACATTGTGGATTAATACTGAAGACATCCAAACTATAAAGGAACACATATGGAATTATGTAGTGAACAAAAAAGTGTTAAACAAACCAGAATATGTTTTATATTTTATATTCTTTAAAGTAGACATATTTTGTTTTGATGACAGCTTTGCACACTTTTGGCATTCTCTCAATCAGCTTCATGAGGTAGCCACCTGGAATGCTTTTCAATTAACGTGTGTGCCTTGTCAAAAGTTAATTTCTGGAATTTCTTGCTTTTTTAATGTTTTTGATACCATCAGTTGTGTTTTGCAGAGGTAAAGTTGGTAAATTATAAAACATGTGCTGGTTTGTTTAACACTTTTTTGTTCACTACATAATTCCATATGTGTTCCTTCATAATTTGAATGTCTTCAGTATTAATCTACAATGTAGAAAATAAAAATAATCAAGAAAAACCATTGAAGAGAAGGTGTGTCCAAACTTTTGACTGGTACTGTACCTTAAAAGAGTCACTGGCCTAAAAAAGCCTGAGAATCCCACCATAAACAGCATATACACTGTTCTGTATTTAGCTGCTTTTAACTCTTTATAAATGACTTAATTTAAAAAATGCATAAATAAAAAGCAATGCTTCCACCCTACTACTAAAAATTATAGTCCAACACAAAAAGTGCACAGAAAGTACAATGCAAATGAGGTAGTGATTTGTCTTCTATTGGTTTTTTAAACAGCACAAAAAAGAAATATTACGATTCCTTATTTGCTGCCTCGAACACATTCTGACAAAATTGTGATGGGGCAATGTAATATTGGGAAGTTTAATAATGAACAGATGAACAGTTTTAAAGGTAACAGGTGATGCTGCTATTATGATTATGGGTAAAATAAGCATTTACAAAATGTCCAGTCATTTATGAGCAAGGGTGAGTCTAAGTGAGCAAACAGTCCAAACATTCAAAAGCAATTCTCAATGCACAATCACAAGAAATGTATCTATAAGCCATGACATTATTAAAGACTCGAAGAATTCAAAGATCCAAAGAAATCTCTGTGAATAAAGGGCAAAGCCAAAAACCACTATATTCAATGCCTGCCATCTTTGATCATTCAGATGGCACTGCATTTAATCTGAGATTAACTAATGCAAAATGGAACCATGGTGCTGTGGTTTGACAAATGTACCTTTTAACCAACACAAAGTCATAGCTAACTTTCACATCTGTGGGGCACTCAGGTGATGCAGCGATAAAACACACTAGCACACCAGAGCTGACATTTCGAACGAATCTCAGCTCTGCTATTTGGCAGACTGGGTGCCTACATGAACAAAAATGGTTGTTGTTCATACAGGGTGTTGTTCATACAGGGTGTTGTTCATAACTGATGTAATTACGACCTCTGCTGGCTGATTGATGGCGCCTGCACAGAGACGAGGGATAATGAGGATCAGGGTATGGCTCTCTATACACAAAGCTGATCCACAAATGAACCCGCCTCGTGCAGGTGAAAAGATGCAGTCGACTGCTGCACATGTGTCGGAAGGGGAGCGTGTCAGTCTCTGCTCTCCTCAACCAGGGTGGAGATCAACATCAGTAAAGAAAGCATTATTCAATTGGGTAATTGGATCCGCTAAACTTGGGAGAAAAAGGGGAGAAAATGCATAAACAAAATAATAATAAAAATATATGCTGCCATTAACAACATCCCTTTTTGGTTTGTCCATAATTGCTTTAGCAAAATCTACAAATAAGTACTTGCTGCTTTTATTCACACATTCCTACTGTCCCAACATTTTTAAAATTGGGCTTGTAAATAAGAATAAATGTTGTAATAATTTAGCACACTAGTAGTAGTATTGGGTTTGAGACACAGCAGTGGACTCAAAGTTCCCATCTGCCTGTGAGCAAGTTCTGGGCACTTCTAATTTTGAGTGCATCCATCTAAAGTGCCTGAACATCACAAGGCTTCACAAGCCATTTTTAGATGCAAGCATTTGAAGCAAGCCTTGAAGCAAGACCCACATAGCATAAATTCTCTGTCAGACAGTGTGTCCTTAGCATAAAATTAATAAAAGTATGCATACAATAGCAAATCAGTTCAAGGTACATGCTTACAAGTAGCAGCTAATGGCTTCTTTCACTGTAAGAATCAACCACTAATTGCTAATGATTTCTGTTTGAATCACGCTAAAGCTTGTCCTGTCTCTCCATACCCCCCACTGGTTTAGCCCGCGGGCTGCTGCAGTCCATGCTGCCACACTCTCCTCAGGGGTTTAAGTGGTCTGTTGTGTACACTGCATATAACTTAATTATAAAACTTCTTGAGTTACAAAACTCCTTAACAAAACAGAGTATCTCCATCTTCACAATTTTGGGAGGGCTCTCACTCACTCACTTAACTGTGGCGCAAGGCACACAGTATCACCCTGGACAGGGCGCAAGTCCATCGCAAGGCAGAGACACATCCACACACACATACACACACCCATTTCCCTATAGAGCAATTCAGTGTCTCCAAATAACCTGACTGCATGTTTTTGGACTGTGGGAGAAAACCGTAGCAATACACCAAACTCATCACAACACAGCTGTTTTATGTACAGGTACAAAAAAGACCTTCCACAAATAGTTGTCACAAAGTTGGAAGCATATCATTTATTTTATGCACCTGTTATTGGGAAGGCTGAAACACTTAAAATCAATATACAGAGGGGGTTGGAGTTGGAGTCTATGGAGTTGGTTATAGGCATACTACAGCCTACTGACCTTTTTGGACATTTTAAAGCCAGATGTTAAAGCACTTAATTAACATTTAATCAAAACATCTTGTTCACACATATGTGGACACACCTAACAGATTCAAACATTTAAGGTCTTAAGACAAAAATACCCCAAATTCTGGCAGTAGAATAGTTCAAAATGTAGCAGCTTAGTCTGTGTGGCACTGTCTGAGGACTCCACCTTTTCAAAATGTCAGAGTTTTGACAAGGTGTCCAAATTAATAGAGAGGCTACAGTCAGTAACTGTATACCAACAAATATGTAACTTGGTAAAATAATAAATGAATGTACATATTGACCAGATAGGTGTGCTTGTGAGTCTCAATATGCAGTCTTCATTGGTGTTATTTTGAACATGCAATACCTAACCAATATTTTAAATGTTTCAGTCATTTAAATGCTTTCACTGTAGGCATGTTTTGAAAATAATTTTTTAGTTCTGTCAGTATAAGAAAACATGCTAAAATCAAGATGAAGAAAAGATCAAGATTAGATTGAAAAATGCAGAAGGTTTGCTAGATTTATTTATTTATTAGGATTTTAACGTCATGTTTAACACACTTTGGTTACATTCATGACAGAAACAGGTAGTTACTGGTTACACAAGATTCATCAGTTAACAAGTTTAACGTCAAACACGGTCATGGACAATTTTGTATCTCCAGTTCACCTCACTTGCATGTCTTTGGACTGTTGGAGGAAACCCACGCAGACATGGGGAGAACATGCCAATTCCACACAGAAAGGACCCGGACAGCCTCACCTGGGTATTAAAGCCGGGACCTTCTTGCTGTGAGGCAAAAGTGCTACCCACCGAGTCATTGTGCTGCCCAGGATTACTTGAAATAAAAAAATGTATCAGGTGTGCTGAAAAACATCTGGCATGAAGAGTACTTTAATATATTTGTGTACAGTGTACATACAGTAGAGCTTAAAACACAAAAAAAAGTACTTGAATTCCTATTAATTTATAATTCATTATTTAGTCGTATTATATTTAATTATTAGTATTTATCAATTAGACACTAAAATGCAGTAAAAACTAAAAACTAATTTATTAAATCGCTGGAGCTTTTATGTAACTGATTTTCAGGGTTTTCACTGACACCTTATTATATTTTGTAAATATAAAAAAACAACAGTGCGACGCATGTAACACACTTAAAAAAGATGAGACAAAGGCAAAATAAGACTAACGTTATACAAATAACCACAATTAACATTCACAAAATGCTTCTTCTAAAGCAAGGATTTTTAAGTGTTTTGCAGCCAACAATTTCTATATTTGATTATATTTAACAAAATGAAATGTTTGTCATTGAAAACACTAAAAATCTTTCCTTTGTCCTTTTGTCTGTTAAATACTTTAAAAAAGGTTTAAGTGAACTAACAAATTACAGATTTCAGTTTTTTATTGTACTTGAAAGAAAGTGTCCTAACTGTGGTTTGTATTATTCAATGTGGAAATGTTAGTAAGCAGCAAACAGTGTAAGATCTTATTCTTTGCTTCTCTTATGCTGGATAGTTGCTCTGTCTTGTACTTATACTCTGTACACAGCTGTCCAGAGGCAGAGGACAGTGGCATTTGAGCGTATTAATGGCTTGGCTAGCTCTTACTCTCCATGGCTAAAAGCAATACACAGTTAGGGGATGACTGAAGTATAAACAGAGCTCTGTGATTGGTGGAACGTGGTCATTGTTGCTGGAATCTCCGGCAGCAAGGACACTGAATCAGCTCATGCATGTGTGCGAATGTGTAAGAGAACGAGTGACTAAACTATTAATAGAATCATCGAGTTTAAATGACAGTGAAAACCGACTGGTTAGACATGCTTTCACCAAGCCCCCCCTCCCGCAAATACATTCAACTAAAATAAATGCATAGTATTTACTAGTGGTCTTAGACTAGTATGTATGTATGTATTCATACATGCATGCATGAACCTAATATCCTCAGGTGTTTGGGGGTTATACAAAACTACCCCTACTAAATTGTTTTTAAAAGGTATACAACATTTTTACTTATAATCATACAAACAGCATAACAATTTGAGTGAGCAGGTTGAATATTTGAATATATACGTGAATTTCAGAACTTGTTAGTATTGATTTATATGACCATATTTATAATAGGTGAATAACAGATGCACATTATTTATAAGAAACATTTATTAACTTAAAGAGCTTGTGATAAACAGATGACATTCACCTGCTCACAGTTATCTGAGCATGTGCTTCAATGGAAAGGAAAGGATTAGAATCAAAGGCATCTTTTGCACAAATGCATTACCATGGTCAATTTTACAGTTTTACATGTGCTTACTTGCTATTTTTAGTATTACCAAGTACTTAGAAATCCCTTTTACTCAAATTATGTTTAATATAATATTTGTAATCAAAGTAATACCTCACAAAAATGCACTATAGAAGCATTTTCAAGTGGTCTTAGACTTCTGGCCCCAGTGTACATTACTTGTATTGTACTACACAAATAATCATGACCGTTTGTGTGTAAGACAGCAATGCAACAGCAGTCAGCTGCTAGTAGAAGTCAGTGACACAGAGCAAAAACAAGAGGACATCCACAGCTAGGGCGTTCAGAACACACAATGTCACACACTGGTGAGTCAGTTCCAGCTAGAGGGAACAGCACACACATAGTCACACAAACACACTCCAACATGCTCACCATAGTACATAGAGCTGGCATCCTTCTGACTCTTCATATCTCAGCATATGTACAGTTGCACAATACAGGAAAGACCTAAATATTTGTATTGTATTGCTACACAATGCATTGCTACACAAGACTTACTATAAAATACAAGAAAACAAAACAGTCTAACTTTAATGAATAACAGTTGGCATTTAGATGTGTGACATTCACAGTTGGCATTTAGATGAAGATGACCAAATTTACATGTAAAAGTGCATGTTCAGCTGTTTTTAATAGTGAAATATTTTTTGTCATTGATGATTATTTACCAACCAATTTGTTTAGAAAGTCCCTGGGGAAAATACAGTGTTACCTTCAAACTCTTCGTCAACTGGTTCTGGGAGTGGCATCGAGTTTAAAAGGCTATCTAAAAGTATTTTAAGGCTGTATTAAATTATAATGTAAAAACACTGGAATACAACTGAAAACCAGTTTAAAATCAATAAAAAATACAATAAAACCTGAGCTTTACATTTACTTCTTTATTGTTTCCTTATGCTTCTTAATCATGGAGATGCTTGATCTTGAAATACCGTATTCCATTCAGTAAGGGCGCATTCACATGAGAAGCGGCACAATAGCTTTTGCGCTGGCTGTGCCATTATTTCACATGGAGTGTGCAGGTGCATAAAACTTAACCTGACTTATGTACTAAAACAATGAGTGAGGAATTTCATTAGTGGAGAGAACTTATGAGCAGTAATAATTAAGAGAGGTTTCGTATTCGTTTAATACATTGTCACGCTAAGATTTTTTTAACAATAAGTGTTTTAGACTCTCTCGGAAAAAGCTGATTCTTCTTATATACTGTATATATATACATACACTGGGTCAAAAATATATTTTGAAAAACAATTTGTAAAATGCAATGTAAACAAGAATTTAAAACAAAAGTATGAAAAATACTTTTTTTGCTGACCAGCTCAATTGTATTTTATAAATATAAACAAATTTTGAATTTGATACCTGCAACACACTCAAAAATGTTAGGACAGGTAAAATAATAGTGAAAAAAATTATGTGAATAAATAATTCAAATTTACACCTTTTGAAACTCTATTCAAAATCTGTAACAGGTCAGGGTATCATGATTAGGGTGATCCACCAAGGGCTTCATCCAGCAAAGGTGGGTCATGGCTTTTATCAGATTGTACTCTGTTATCAATTTAATATCAAAAACTAGAATAATTAATAAGTAAAACCCTAAAAACTGAACATATTTCTTGGATAAGCTGGTGACTGTAAGTGCTGTGCTTTTATTAAATTATGACCCTGCTGTTGTTTGTTGTTATAAGCAGAAAATGGCATCATCATTACAACTATTAGCACATTGTTGCTTTTGTTTATTTAATAATTCGAAATAACAGAAAAAAGTATTTCTAAATAGGTCATGAACTTAGATAATATGTAAATCATTTATGGATTCTGAAAAAAAAAAAAAAAAAAAAAAAAAATATATATATATATATATATATATATACCAGTACCCAGATTTCTGATCACCATGTTATGTTATGAGTTATCAGGTCTGAATGAAACAGTGGGAAGGTCAGGTTCATAGAGGTCTCATTGCTCTTTTTTCATAACTCTCTGCCTTTGTAAAACTCATTTCAATAATCTTCTCTCACGCTTAATCTTATTAAGCTTTACAACTTCAATTCCTGTTATAGCTATTGCTCTGTTCATGTTTAGCTGATGTTCAAAAAATGTCATAATGTCAGAGACTAGAAGAATTACACCATATCTATTTTATGTAGCGATCCTGACTTTAACACTGGCAGAATAGACATGTTAAAGTAACATGACCTTTGCAGATTCAAAACAAGCAAACTTACAAATGGTAAATGCTCTTGTGGTAAGCACTTGACAGTGCAGAAATATATACCAGTCATTAATACAAAGAAAGAAATGTGCAACGTAAAATGTTCAATAAAAATATAAACTAAGAACTACAGTATGTATATAAGCACATGTATCTCTGTAATACATCTTTATCCAAAATACATACACCACAGGTCTGTACACACATTAACACAGATGCAGATGTACTTACAGCAGGTCCAAGAAATGTAGAGCTGTCTTGGTTTGTAACAGGTAAGAGCAAGTTATCAGGGGCAACTCATCTATCGTTCAGGAGGATTATCATTTTTTAGAAAGATGGAGAAAGAGCTAATAAGACAGAACAGAGAGAGGACGAGTGGAAGTCCATCTGAGAGGAGGGGTTTAAAATAGCATGTGGAATAACATGGTGGAAATAGAGGGGCGGTGAGAGGGATAGAGTACATGTGCGACAGGGGCAGAGAGAGAGAGCAAGACCAAACAATTGTCAGATGTAAAGATTAAAGAACAAACAAGTATCCTTTGTGTCTCTATAATTGTCTCTATAAAATAATAATTCTATTATAATACTTATTATTACAACAGCCCAGTTCAAGCTTGCTGGCTACAGGAAGGATACTATGCCAGACAACATTACAGATCCGACACCATGCTTCACAATGAGGATGATGTACTTTTGTTCATGGCTGTTTGTGTCTATGCCAAAGCCACATTGGGCAATTGTTAGCAGAAAGTTCTTTTTTTGTTTCATCTGACTGTACAACACAGTGCCGCTAAACATTCTAGTAAAATCTGTAGATGCTTAGGTTTGTTTGACAGGAAAGGCTTTGTTCTGGTAACCTAACAATTGCCCAGCTGTAAACCTTGGAGATTTCTTGGTCACCCATACTAGGGCAGTTGTAGCCTAGCAGGTTTGTTTGTTTGTTTGTTTATAAGGATTTTAACATCATGTTTTACACTTTGGTTACCCACTTAGCCACCGTGCCGCCCATAGCCTAGCGGGTAAGGTACTGAACTAGTAAATAAAAGGTTGCTCGTTCAAGCCCCACCACTGCCAGGTTGCCACTGCTGGGCCCTTGAGCAAGGTGCTTAACTTTCAGTTGCTTAGACAGTATACAGTATATGGATAAAAGCATCTGCTAAATGCTAAAAATTTTAATGTACTATACCTTTCACAGTTTTTGAAATCAATATAGACACACATCTTCGAGGCAGATTCTTAACTTCACTTTACTTTCATATTAGAAATGGAAATTTAACACTTGAGTTAAAATGTTACACATTACAGGTTTTTCATACATCATCAGTGTATCTTTTGGTCATTCTAACATTTTTCTATCCTTAAATTAGACCTGTGCATTAGAAAAAAAAAACAGAATTTAAAAATATATGAGCGTGAGAATAGTATAGTATAAGTATAAAATATAGAAGGAGATAAGAATTTAATAGAATAAAATGAATAAGTAATAAAGAGTAAAATACAACAGTAAAGAAGATAAGAATAGAATAGCACAAAATCAAATAAAAGAAAGAAAGGAAAGAATAGAAATAATGAAGACAGAGAGACAGAGAGCAAGGGATGGCAGGGTAGCGTTTAAAGAGAAGATTTGAAATAACATGTAAAATAACATGGGGAAAACAGAGGAATGGTGAGAGGAATGACTGCATGAATATGGCAAACCACAGAGAGAAAGACAAAGCATCAGAGCGTTAAATGTGAGTCTTGAAGGTGAGAATGAGTGACAACTATTCCTAGAAGTCACTATTAAAATAAGGAGAGACTGATTTGTGTATGTATGATAGACAGAATTGCTAATTTACAATTAATTCCCAAAATAATCAGCTAAAAGCAAAGGCATAGCTAAATATGTGCATGTACTGCACTCACTTGCTTGCACACACACACACACACACACACACACACACAGCTGATGGCAATGACACAGGACCAAAAACAACAGTCTGCTATCTCAACAGGCATTTTTCCTCCCTCTGAAATAAACATGACTTTTAGACGAATTCCCAAGGGTACAGTGCTGTCAGGAATGAACCTCTTCATTTATGCTCTCTTTATCCACTCTCTCTTTTATTCTCTTATTTCCCAATTCTTTTCATCTCTCTTCAGTGTCAACTTCAATGTATTCTGTCCTTCTTACTCTAAGTCAGTCTGTTTGTGCATACATTTCTTGCTCCTGCTTCCCTATATCTAAAGCGTCACCCTCATTATCATATTGTAAATATGAAGATCTCTGAGGTACAGGCCAGTTCCTTCCACATTGTACAAATTGTATGAAAATGCTCAATTCTGGTTGTCCTTTAAGCTCCTTTAAATTCCTTCAAGCACTTGGAAAATGGTTGCCACTGTGTTGCATCATCTTTTATCATCAACATTCTGTAGTTATTTTTAAAAGAAGGACATTAATTGTAGTAGCAGATTTTTCCCTATTCTTACTCAGCTGCTTAACAGTAATTGTAATTCATAATGCGTCATACATTTGCAAAGGGAGACAGGTCTGAGCTGTGGAAAGGCCAGTCTATCACCTGTACTGCCCAATGTCGTGCTGTTGTACTGAACAGACAGTCTATTTTAGATCAGCTTGAGCTTAGAGAGGTTGGTGCTGTTTCTAAATTCCGTTGATATATGACTTCTGCTTTGTGTAATGGTGTTTTAACTTGTATTTGATGATTCTTCAATTGGGGGAACTTTTACGTCTCTAAGTTATAAACTTGTGTTAAAACTACTTTATTACAAAACAAATATTTTAGGTATTAAAAAGATCATTTATTGCATCACTAAAATTACATACCAAAATAATTATTTTTTATGATGATTTAAACATCAATATTTTGCTACTTTGGCCTTGTCCCCAACCCAGACTTTAAAACTTCTCTGCTCTAATAAAATGTAAAATGTAAAATGTAAAAAGTTATCAATTCATTATAAAAAAATCACAATATGAGTTTTATAATAACTTAAAAAGAAACATATTTTTTTTCATATTTGTACAACCTATGCATATTTGTGAGCAATATATTACTGTCCCCAGCATTATTGTCATTACCGCAACAGTGTATGGTTTCTGTAGGGAATCATTTGAAGGTAACACTTGTTTATGTTGTAACCATGGAAACAAAGACTCGCAAGGAAGCACATGCCAGCCATGAGAGAAGATTGACATTTTAATGTCTGGAAATGTGAGTAATTTAATCATGTATTCTTCCTGATCATAGAGTATATTTATTCAGCGTCATTACCATTTACATCAGTATGGCAGTACTTTACCAAAAAAAAAGAAATGTAAACATTATTTATATGTATTTAAAGTGCATCTTGTACTAGCTGTTGACTAGCTTTAGCAAATCCATGGCCTATCTAGTTTTTTTCTTAAAAAAAGTAAAAATTGTCATTACCGCAACACGTCATTACCAACACATAATGACATTTTGCTATGCCACTTCGCAAATAAATATGAAATCTTAAAATTCTATATAAGCTCAATTGTAGCCATCATTAAGTCTTTGCTCTAGCATTATCTTGACATAATTAAAACTAAATTATTCCTAATTTTATTTTTCAAAAGTTAAGATGGTCAAAAGAGCCCGCAATTGAAGAATCACCCAGATGCAACAATAAACTATGAATTATTTGTCAGTAATGTGGTTATATTTACAAAATGTTTTATGTTGGTTTGAAATGCAGTGCCATCTGTTGGATCAAATGACATGAGTATTTAATTATGTTTTCTTTGTTTCTATAAATCCTTCAGTAATGTTATTGACAGTAGATGGTGAAATCTCTAAATGCCTTGCAATCATGTGTTGTGAAATGTTGTTCTTAACTGAATTGTTGTTTTGTTGTGAACTGTTGGAGAGTTCTCACACACAGTTTTTTGTTTTTACAAAGTGGCAACCCTTAAGCCACCCTACCTCATTAAGGCAGTTATACCGAGCAGGCATAACATTATGACCACTTACAGGTGAAGTGACTAACACTGATTATCTCTTCATCACGGCACTTAGTGGGTGGGATATATTAGGCAGCAAGTGAACATTTTATCCTCAAAGTTAATGTGTTAGAAGCAGGAAAAATGGGCAAGCGTAAGGATTTGGGCGAGTTTGTCAAGGGCCAAATTGTGATGGTTAGACGACTGGGTCAGAGCATCAGCAAAACAACAGCTGCATGCTGACTCCTGTCCACCGCCAAAAGCGCCAACAATGGGCACGTGAGCAATGGAACTGGACTGATGAATCACGTTTTCTTTTACATCACGTGGATGGTCGGGTGTGTGTGCATCGCTTACCTGGGGAACACATGGCACCAGGATGCACTATGGGAAGAAGGCAAGCCAGAGGAGGCAGTGTGATGCTTTGGGCAATGTTCTGCTGGGAAACCTTGGGTCCTTCCGTCCATGTTGATGTTACTTTGACACGTACCACCTACCTAAGCAGACTTGTTACAGACCATGTACACACTTTCATGGAAACTGTATTCCCTGATGGCTGTGGCCTCTTTCAGCAGGATAATGCACCCTGGATAATGGAGGCCCCACCTCGCAACTTACAGGAGTTAAAGGATCTGCTGCTAACACCTTGGTGCCAGATACCACAGCACTCCTTTAGGGGTCTAGTGGAGTCCATGCCTCGACCGGTCAGGGCTGTTTTGGCAGCAAAGCAGACCAACACAATATTAGGAAGGTGGTTATAATGTTATGCCTCATCGGTGTATAATGCTCCTATTATAAACAATAATTAAATAATCTTCTGTGGAAAGTGATTTGGATTATTATTATCTACTTTGTTCTGTTTTTAATTACATACCAGTAAATATAAATCAATTAAATACCTGTTAATGTACTATTTATTCATAGTATTATTTATTTATTAGGATTTTAATGTCAAGTTTTACACACTTTGGTTTCATTCATGACAGAGCAGGTAATTACTGGTTACACAAGATTCATCAGTTCACAAGTTTTAATGTCAAACACAGCCATGGACAATTTGGTATCTCCAGTTCACCTCACTTGCATGTCTTTGGACTGTGGGAGGAAACCCGAGCTCCTGGAGGAAACCCACACAGACACGGGGATTCATAGCATTAATTGTGACAAATACTGTAAAGCAGCAAGCAACAATTACTGAGGTCCAGTTTTTCTAACACATACTAAAGGACATACTGTATATTAGATTTGTTTAATCCCTCTGGCATGGATGTTAATATCTTGGATTATAAGGCTGTACTGTTACTCACCATAGCATTATTTTCAGAAACTCAAAAAACTCCAGGCTTCCCACCTTAATGAACATGCTTGACCAGTTGCCTATTCCTGAGACTACAAAATTCTTATTCCCCGAGTCCCTGGTCAGCCATTGACAAAATTCTTTCAGATACCCTAGATCAACTTGCTTGGTCAGGGCAATCCTAGTGCACTTTTCTCCACTGTAAATAAGCTGTTAGAACCTGATAACAGTTTTCCACCAATTTGTCATGAATTATTCATGTTTTTCAATGAAAAAAAAAACCTGAAAACATTTATAAGCAACATCATCAACCTCTGCAAAAGCATCAGATTGCAACCCTCCTACCTCCGGTCAATAGATATTTTTCTGCCTTTCAACTCTTAGGGGAGAGTTCTGTTGAAAAGCTGATTAAGTGATCTTCTCGTGTTAAAGCCTGTCTCTCTATATCATGGCCACTTTTAACAATGACTGTCAATGCCTCTCTTAGTTTTTGCATCATTGCCTCCATCCTGAAACTCACAGCAATCACTTTACTCCATAAAGATCTCAGCAACTATCAGCCCATTTTTAACCTCCCTTTCCTGAGCAAGCTTCTACACAAGTCAAAGAACATCTGGTCTCAAATTAAAGCAATAAGCCACGAGAGACCATGCGTTACTGCGATTTTATCACGGGGAAGGTTGTTTTGGCACGACGCGAATCGGAGTGCCTAAAACGTCTTTCCCCATGATAAAATCATAGCAGTAACACACGGTCTCAAGTGGCTTATTGCTTTTATAAAATGGCGGTGAACATAAAATATAATAAAATACAACAATGTTCAATTTATAAATGTTTTTATTTACAAAAACACTTACAAAAAGCGTTCTTCCGCGACCCCAGGTAGTTCTTAACAGTGTTGCTAGGCAACATCGCCACTGAAAAGAAAAAGTGAATGTTAAAAAGTGAATGTTAAAAAGTTAAAAATGTTAAAAAGTGAATGTTATGTTCGCCCTCGAACATAACATTCACTTTTTCTTTTCAGTGGCGTATTAATATGGAATGATGTGAGGTGGTCATAGGTGTGCGTTTATCGGGGATTTTACAACGGCTTCGAACGCAGCTCAGCCAATCAGATTTTAGGACCGGAACTATCCGTTTTATAATGTTTGTTTGAAAAGTTCCAGTCTGGGTTTAGCTCTAGAAAATCACAGCACTTGTCTGAAAGACCTAATGGTTGCAGCTGATGGTTATTGAACATCCTTGTTCTGTTAGACCTGACTGCAGCTTTTGATACAATATGCCATAGCACACAAAAGTTGTTGGCATCTGGTATTGTTCTGTACTGGTCTCAGTCATTTCATCAGACAGACATCAATTTGACTTACTAGACAGATTTATCTATCCTTTCTTGTGGTGTTCCTCAAGGCTTAGTTCCTGGCCCACTGTTATTTATCATCTACGTACATTCTCCCCCGTGGTCATATCAGACCAATTTTATTGTTATGCTGATAATACACAGATTTGTACACACACTGAAATCTCCTTTTGCTCTGGTTAACCATCTTCCTGACCTACAGACATGGATGAATGCCAGCTTCTTGAGGTCAAACAATAATAAGACTGGAATTAAAAGGTTTCCTTTACAAAATCCTTCCCCAGTGAAAAAACTGGCCCAGCTGCTGTGTCATCACATTGACATACAACAGCATTGCCAATTTGCCAAGAACTTGGTTACCGAGTTTGTGACTTTATTATAGTAACTGCAACTTTTAACACTGTTATGAAACTAGAAGCTATTTTTAAACACAATTGGTCTTTGTGTAAGAGTGAGTACCACTAGAAGAATAAACAACAGCACCTTTCAAGGCTGCAATCAAAGCAGCTCCTGGTATCTGTCTTTACTATTTCAGCATTTAGCAGATGCTTTTATCCAAAGCTACTTACAGTACTGTGGCAGTATACTGTCTAAGCAATTGAGGGTTCAGGGCCTTGCTCAAGGGACCAACAGTGACAACCTGGCAGTGACGGGGCTTGAACCAGCCACCTTTCAATTTCTAGTCCAGTACCTTAACCACTAGGCTACAACTGCTTAGTCCCTTGCATAGTGCCCATAACTCCTGCACCCTCCTTACCAACTTCTTCAGTGTTGACTCGTACTAAAGTTATTAGGGAGTTGAGTTTTACAATTGCTATTTACTAGCACATTTACCTAGTGCATCCTTCCATACAAGCTATAGCAGATGCATAATACAGTATTTTTAACACACTGCTGACACAGTGGTTCGATGGGTAGCACTGTCACATCACAGCAAGAAGGTCCTGGCTTTGATTCCCAGGTGGAGCAGTCCAGGTCCTTTTTGTGTGGATTTTGCATGTTCTCCCCATGTCGGCATGGGTTTCCTTTGGAAGTTTCAGTCTCCTCTCTCGGTCCAAAGACATTTTATGGGATGGTGTTTGACAGTGAACTTGATTTAAAGAATCATGTGTAACATATACAGTGTATCACAAAAGTGAGTACACCCCTCACATTTCTGCAAATATTTTATTATATCTTTTCATGGGACAACACTATAGACATGAAACTTGGATATAATTTAGAGTATTCAGTGTACAACTTGTATAGCAGTGTAGATTTACTGTCTTCTGAAAATAACTCAACACACAGCCATTAATGTCTAAATAGCTGGCAACATAAGTGAGTACACCCCACAGTGAACATGTCCAAATTGTGCCCAAAGTGTCAATATTTTGTGTGACCACCATTATTATCCAGCACTGCCTTAACCCTCTTGGGCATGGAATTCACCAGAGCTGCACAGGTTGCTACTGGAATCCTCTTCCACTCCTCCATGATGACATCACAGAGCTGGTGGATGTTAGACACCTTGAACTCCTCCACCTTCCACTTGAGGATGCGCCACAGGTGCTCAATTGGGTTTAGTCTATCACCTTTACCTTCAGCTTCCTCAGCAAGGAAGTTGTCATCTTGGAGGTTGTGTTTGGGGTCGTTATCCTGTTGGAAAACTGCCATGAGGCCCAGTTTTCGAAGGGAGGGGATCATGCTCTGTTTCAGAATGTCACAGTACATGTTGGAATTCATGTTTCCCTCAATGAACTGCAGCTCCCCAGTGCCAGCAACACTCATGCAGCCCAAGACCATGATGCTACCACCACCATACTTGACTGTAGGCAAGATACAGTTCTCTTGGTACTTCTCACCAGGGCGCCGCCACACATGCTGGACACCATCTGAGCCAAACGAGTTTATCTTGGTCTCGTCAGACCACAGGGCATTCCAGTAATCCATGTTCTTGGACTGCTTGTCTTCAGCAAACTGTTTGCGGGCTTTCTTGTGCGTCAGCTTCCTTCTGGGATGACGACCATGCAGACCGAGTTGATGCAGTGTGCGGCGTATGGTCTGAGCACTGACAGGCTGACCTCCCACTTCTTCAACCTCTGCAGCAATGCTGGCAGCACTCATGTGTCTATTTTTTAAAGCCAACCTCTGGATATGACGCCGAACACGTGGACTCAACTTCCTTGGTCGACCATGGCGAAGCCTGTTCCGAGTGGAACCTGTCCGGAAAACCGCTGTATGACCTTGGCCACCATGCTGTAGCTCAGTTTCAGGGTGTTAGCAACCTTCTTATAGCCCAGGCCATCTTTGTGGAGAGCAACAATTCTATTTCTCACATCCTCAGAGAGTTCTTTGCCATGAGGTGCCATGTTGAATATCCAGTGGCCAGTATGAGAGAATTGTACCCAAAACACCAAATTTAACAGCCCTGCTCCCCATTTACACCTGGGACCTTGACACATGACACTAGGGAGGGACAACGACACATTTGGGCACAATTTGGACATGTTCACTGTGGGGTGTACTCACTTATGTTGCCAGCTATTTAGACATTAATGGCTGTGTGTTGAGTTATTTTCAGAAGACAGTAAATCTACACTGCTATACAAGCTGTACACTGACTACTCTAAGTTATATCCAAGTTTCATGTCTATAGTGTTGTCCCATGAAAAGATATAATAAAATATTTGCAGAAATGTGAGGGGTGTACTCACTTTTGTGATACACTGTAACTACCTGTCCATGAATGTAACCAAAGTGTAAATCACAGCATTACAATCCTAATAAACAAATGCCTAAATGACCTACAGATATGTGAACAGTGCAGTGTGTTTAAGTAAATGAAAGTGGCCACTCTTTCACAAGCTGCTGTTTAAGCAGATTAATTTGTATTAGTGGACACAGTCAGTTTTGTTTTAAACTGTTTGAGATAACTGTTTGTTCCTCAGACAGTTATCTTACCATACAACATAACAAGATTGTGCCGGTTCCTCCTTTACAATATCAAGAAGATTCGTCTATTTCTCTCTATGAAAGCCACATAGATTGTTATCCAGTCAACTGTATCTCTTGGCTGGACTGCTGCAACCCCCTCCTGGCAGATGCTCTCATGACCACTATTAAACCCTTGCAACTCATTCAAAATGCAGCTGCTCGCCTGGTTTTTAACCAACCTAAACACTGCTGCATCACCCACTGCTGCGTACTGGCTTCCTGTAGCTGCCCACGTTTAGTTTAAAACGATGCTTGGCTACAAAGCAAAAAATGGACCAGCTCCAAACTACCTTAGAGAACTCATCACAACCCCGCTCTGTACCATGCAACCTCCAAGTCACAAGTCTCACTTGCCTTGATCCTCCACCCAAAACTCGAGAAAGACATGCATCAGGGCTCTTTTCTGTTCTAGCACCCAAATGGTGGAATGAACTTTCTCTTTCTGTCTTTCACTGTCTCTTATTCAATTCTTATTTCCTTGGCTTTAAATCGTTTAAACAGGTTTATAGCAGATTTGTGTTCTTAAACTGCTGTTTACTTATACTAGAGTAAGGTAATGTTTACTATGGAAGCACCTCTGTAAATGTATATGTAAATGTAAATCGTTTTCTCTTAAATTTTTTATTGCCAGAAACTTGGGCATGTACCTGTTTTACAGGGTAGAAAGAATGTAATTAAACAATTGCAATGTTATGTGACACTGGTGTGGCTCAGTCTTTTATTCATAAGGTATACTACCTCTGTCAGCAGAAACATTTAGTGAATATTATGCACTTTGCTGAGGTTTAGAGCTGGATTACATTCAGTTACCTTTAATTCATGTTAAAAATGATTTTTTTAAAATTCTTAAAAACAGCTTAGGTAGTGGAAAAGTTATGCCTGCAGTCTTTTCAGACCAACCTGAAGAAAGGAGCCAAAATGATAAACTTGTATTGGTGTTTATTGATCATAATCCTCTTGTACATGAGCTGACGCTAAGGCCTTACGGCCACCAATCAGTTCTTGAGGAAGGCATAGCTTCAAGTTTAAAAACCCAGCAGGAAGCACTGAGGTGGGTCCAACACACACAGAACAATGCTGTTGTTGTAAACCTAATTCGTTTGTAATTCCTTGATCACTTGTTGTTCACCATCATACTGTACATGAATAATTTTGTAATCACAGCAAGACTGCAGTGTATAGATTTACTGGTGTTGCTCATTTTCTTTTGTGAAATTGGGGCAGGTAAGCAGGGAAGTGGCTAAACATTGCACCACATTACATTACACCCTGTCTAGACACATTAGATTAGAAGCAGGTGTTAACACATGTATTTTTTTTATTTATATTAGGAAAGAGCATCCTGGGTTCTTTCTGTGTAGTGTCTGCATGTTCTCCCTGTGTCGGTGTTGGTTTTCTCCGGGTGCTCCGGTTTCCTCCCAGAGTTCAAAGACATGCAGTCAGGTTAACTGGAGATTCTAAAGTCCCTCTAGGTAAAAGTGTGTGTGTTTTCTCTGTGATGGACTGGTGACCTGTTTGGGGTGTTTCTTGCCCTATATCCAGTGAACCCGACCCACCATGACTCGGTGGGTAAAGCAGTGGTAAAAATGACAATAAATGAATGGATGATACATTGTACAGTATATACCGTTTCAGCGCCTTTAATAAAAATATAAACTGCCATTTTAGATTTTCTTTGGTAGATGAGTATGTTCTCCTGCTGCACAAATAAACCCTAAATGTTTGTTACTCCATTCACCCTCTAAAGCCTAAACTTAGGGTTGTAACACTGTTTAAACATTGTTCTTTATTTAACTCCTTTTGTGCAATGTACAAGGGTTCTTCAAAATGTTTCCGCACCTTTTAAACTCTATTTATTCTATCTAATTTCAAAAACAAATTACATCACTTTTCTACACAGCCACCTTCCAATGCATTTTTCAGAAAAGATGGAAATCAGATAGCGTTACATCCAGACTATAAGCTCTCTTTCTTAGACACGACCAATTACTACTCCCTCCACCCTCACCGTTTCCAATTAAAATATAAAAGTGCAGAAACTTTTTGAAGATCCCTCTTATGACCAAAAATATGTAGACACATCTACTGTTTATTGAGTTTAGCTTTTTTTTTAGCCACACCCAATGATAACACATTTTTAACATCAGTTAAGCGTTATAACTTTGAGGCAATACTTTGGGAAATGCTCTTTCATGTTTCAGCATGACTGTGCCACTGTGCACAAAACAAGCCAAATAAAGACATGATTAGTTCCTTGTGGTGTGAAGAAACAACAATGCACTACACAGAGTTCTGACATCAACCTCAATGAACAGCTTTGGAATGAACTGACATATCGATTGCAATCTAGGCCTTCTCATCCAGCTTGACCTCACAAATGCTCTTTTGACTTAATTGGCACTAATTCCCACAGAAAGAATCCAATGTCTTGAGAAAATCCTTCCCAATCATGGTTTCAACCACCCCCCACTGGTTAGCAACTGTCAACGCTGATTGCTTTGGAACTGAAAGTCCAACAAGTTTATGGTCACTTCGGGATAGGTTGTCTGTTAAGTCTATGGTCAGATGTCCATATACGTTCAACTATTTAAAGTATTTTTATGGCAATGGTTAAAATGATGTAAGTGGGGTTTATTTTGAATACCTTTTAGACCTGGTGTTGTGCATGGCCAATTGGTCACAATTATATTACTTCATTTTTGGAAGGATCAACAGTAGAACCACTGATTAGATTCATTCCTGTTTCTAGGCAGCAGTTATAGAATGGTAAACAAGGACACTGGGATGTGATGTGGCAGCTCACCTGAAGCAATCTAGTGTTGTTTGCTCAGTGACAGAAGTTAGATTGCTGAACCTTTAGGCATTGCATCAACAATTCAGTCTGGGATCAAACCCAGAACACTCAAACTCTACCATGCTTTGGTACCTGGTGTGGAGCTCTGATCCACAGAGCCTGATCATGCTGCTACCCTTGAGTCTCTATAATCTCTACATACATTCAGTAATCAGATTGAAGCTCCAGTGTTGAAGTTTAACAAATGTAATGTGAGTAGAGGGTGATGTTTTCCAGAGCAATAACACTATCACTAAAGTAATTGGTTATACAATGCCACTCTGCTATCATGAAAAATTATCTGATAATGAATGATTCAATAACTTCATAGGTTATTTAATTACCTGCTGTGACTTTCCACAAATTGTTAATTTTCTACAGGCTAATGCACCTAATTTTTTGTGTCTGTTATCTACACTGCTGGACAACAGTAAAAAGGTGAGTAAAAATGTGATGTCATATCTTAAGTTTTTTGGTTTTTATTTACATCATTTAGCAGATGTTTTTATCCTGAGAAGTACTTTCCTTTTTACTTTAGTAGATACAGAGAACAGTTTAAGGGTGCAAATCTGCTGAAACCCTGTTAGAAGAAAATACAGGTAAAATAATTGTGTTTTTTAATAAACTCAGAAATACTCATTAGTGCAAAGCTAGTTTCCATTGAAGTACTTAGTAAAGAGGGGGCTCATTAGTCGTCCTTTGAACACCACCTGAGTGGGTGGATGAAAACAAGCCAGACTTTTTCATAACTAGCTGCTTAGGCTTTTACAGCCATCAGACAGTCAAAGACAGAACAAACCAATATGTCTCAGCTCAATGTAAAAAAAACCTTGCACCTAATTCTGAGGAAAAACGTCTGAGTGGTAACATACAATCCAAGAACCATCAAAATGTGTCTGGAACAAAGTTGCCACTGTCTACAGTCAAGACTGATTTACATGGGCTAAGAGGTTACCTGCTCAAAAATAGCACTTTTAGCTTGACTAAAGCTAAAAGCTAATAAATATATAGCCAAGGAAAAAGCAAATACAGGTGCTTTATACCTGCACTACAGCTTCTAATGCTATTGCAATGTAAAGCTCAATTAATTGTAAACAGAGGTGCCCATGTTACAGTGGATTCTAATTTATGGCAGACCTGTTTTTTGATGGTTCTTGGATTATATCCCACTATCCAGACATTGTATTCTTAGCATAAGTCACAGTTTGGGTATTCCTTACAACCATGGCAAGAAAATACTGTTCTTTTAATGGTAAAATGGTATATGTCTCTATACCTGTCTAAATCATTGGCAGTTCTTCTGAATTTTTTCTAATAATGAGCAGGACTCGCTATAAGGTACACTTAGCCTCCTGTCAAAACCAAATACCACCACTAACACTCACTCAACTTTCTCAAAATGTCAGCAGATAACCTATGACATGTACATACACATGGTAAAAAAAAAACATGGTGTTAAAAGCAAATATAACCATTTTGAGTGTTGGTGTGGCATATTTGCCCAGTGTTTTGCATCAACATAATGTCAATATGCCTTATTACTTCATATTGCAGTCCTCATTCAGTTCATCTATCAGTCAGACACTACAAACAAAACACATTCTCTCATTTATATGCTAATATACTTTACTAAACAGCATGAACTAATTATGTCTTGTACACTTACAACATTAATGTGTACAAATAATAATAAGGTATTCATATTATGTGCTTGTATAAAGAGACATATATAAAATCTGCCCACTGATTACTTAGTGGATAAAATACCAAACCATCTTCTATTAAAGTCACTCCCTCTCACTCAAAATGTATTCAGACAAACAAGTATGAGTCAGTAGGTAAAAAGTTCAGTGTAAATTATGCTACATAACTGTCTTTTATTTAAGACAATTTTAGAGTATTATCTAATGACCTGGGATTAGGAATTCTCAATCTTTTCTTGTTAAGGCCCCTTATTTATAACTGTACACATAAAGGCCACCTTTTTTTATTATTATGTCTTTTATTTTTTACTATGGACATGACAGGTCCATCACAGGGCAAACACACACACTCATACTTAGAGGGACTTAAGTATCTCCAGTTAACCTCACTGCATGTCATTGGACTGTGGAAGTAAACTGGAGCACCCGGAGGAAACCAATGCAGACACAAAGAGAACTTTCCTACTATAAATTTAAAAAATACATGTTTTTAGCTTCTTTTTATTTACGTTTTTAATCATTATATCGTATATAAGGTGTGATCATCAGTCCACTAAGACCTATTGGCTTCTTCTGAATGTAAGTTCAGGGACCACAGTCAACACAATTTACATGTTTGTCTTAATAAATCGGTGATGCTTATTATGGAAGGCAGAAATTAAGTCGAATTTTTTAAATCAATTCATTGCATTTCAGGCCTGCAACACATTCTAAAAAAAAGTTGGGATGGTAAAGCATTTACCACTTTGTAATGTTGCCACTCATTCTCACATCTCTTAAAAGATCTTTTGGCACAGAGGATACCAAGTGATGAAGTGTTTTAGGTGTTATTTTGTCCCATTCTTCCTACAAACACATTTGTTTCGCAATAGTACAGGGTTGTCTGCAGGCAGGTCAGTCCAGTACCTGTACCCACTTCTTTCATAGCCTTTGTAAAGATATTGTCTCAAAAGTACTTTTCTGCATACATGTTGCCAACACAGAAGTGTAAATTACTTTTGCCATGGGCACTGACGAAACCCCATACCATGACAGATCATTTCATCTTTGGTCCAGAGCACACTGACTGTAATACTACTTGTGGTTGGTTGATATTGCACAAGGAAAAACAAAGTTTGTGAACTGTGAACTGGGAGTAACAGACACATCCGCACTCTGAATATGGCCCTTAGTGTGCAAGCCCTTGCATCAACTACCCAAAAATGTTACATGCACTGAGGAATGGTTTCAGCTTTTAGGTGTATCCAGCTGTCTATAGTGACCATACAGTGTACATTATGTTGGTTTCCAAAGTATGTTTCTTTATAGGCAAAGCTTCTGTGTTAATTATTTTGTCCGGTGATTGATGAAAGAACACAAGTAAAGTATCGAAAAAGCAAATTGTGTTTTACATCTGGAAATCATTGTCTCTAGCCAATCAGTGTTAAGGTCACATGGTATTTGCGACTTGAGTCATTGGTTCAATGTTTGTCTAGAAGGTGGTTATATACAACCATCAACTATAATCCCTAAAGTACACTGTGCCACCTTAATAAAACTCCATCATGCTTAGGGTGATTGTATTCATTTACCTCACACGGTTGCTGTGTTTCCAGATCTTTAAATCAACGATTAGACAGTGCCACTAACCATGTAATTCCTTTTCAATGTGATTGAAATTTGGACTGCTTATTAATTATGGAATAGGTGCATTAGCCTAGAGGGGTTTTTTTTAGAACTCCTGGGAAAGCATGCATCATTTTTGTTCTATTAAACACTGCTGTGGAGTAATTCTTCTGATCAGCTGTACCCTGTATTACAGGCCGGCTGTAGTACAGGCTCTCTCATATCCAACATTGGAACCTAGAACAGTAGGTTTCCTCCAATCACCCAATAGGATGCAACAATCAATGCTCTCTCTTACTCACTCACTCACACATACACACACAAGCGCGGCGGTTACATCTCAGCAGACTTCATTAAGGATTTAATACCAGTCTGCATGACCCCTGATACCCAACCATGACGCATGTGAAGTCTGACAGAGTCAGATGGGAAGTGAATGACTGTTTGAGATGCAGAAAGAGGGGAATAGCTTCCAGCTGCAGATTGAGGGCACTTAGAAATGAATGATATTTAAGACTCAGGGCATTTTCTTTGACCTGAGCTCAATACAGAGCTGATTCACCTGTCTTTGTGCTTATAAATACACTATAGAGCCAAGGGCTCTAACTATCATCTAACTAAAAGCATGATGATATTACTATTCAAAATCATTACCACTAATACCCTCAGGGCTACAACGGCCTTCACTGTTCTGCAAAGAGGCTTTTTATACAATTTCTGAGCAAATTTTTGGGAATAAGCATCCAATAAGTCAAAAGAGTATTTGAAGGTCAGGCAGTGATGCTTGACATCACATATGTTAGCAAATCTAAGAATAATGAATAAGTCATTAAGAAGGCTGAGGACCCAACAGAAAATAGAATGTTGTTAACATATTCCATATGGCGCCCGAATTGAAATGAACTTGACAGCACTCAATATTAATAATTTTAGCAACAGGTGAGGCTGAAAGACTTAAACTCGGTCATTAGTGTGCCCACATACCATTGGTCATAAAGCATAGCTGCATACACTCACCAAGAACTTTATTATACCTATCCGATATGTACAGTCAATGATTAGCTACACCTGCCATACAGATGAACTTCTGGGTATACAATTACTGGCTGCAAACCATCTGTTTCTCTTAACACTCTGTCACCCCTCTCTACCTTGCTTATTATTTAAAAGGGACCCCCATAGGACCGCCACTGACCAGGTGAAATTTGGGTGGTGGATCATTCTCAGCACTGCACTGACATTAACACAATAATGACATGTGTTTGTAATGTGTGTTGTTCTGGTATGAGTGTATAAGATGCAGCAGAGTTGTGTTAATGCTGGGAGATGAACACGCTCCAATTAAAAATATAAATGCCACTTAAAACTTTACTGTGCAAAAAAGAAGCCTTATATTAACCATGTCCAGAAGCGGTGTCAACCTCTCTGGGCTCGGAAGCATCTAGGATGGACCATTACACAGTGGAAATGTGTATTATGGTCAGACGAATCAGCATTCCAGGTCTTTTTTGGAAGAAATGGATGCCGTGTGCTCCGGACCAAAGACGAAAAGGACCATCCAGACTGTTATCAGCAACAAGTCCAAAAGCCATGGTCTGTCATGGTATGGAGCTCTGTCAGTGCCCTTGGTAAAGATAATTTACACTTCTGTGATGGCGGCATTAATGCAGAAAAGTACATTGATATCTTAGAGCAACATGTGCTGCCTACAAGACGTCATCTTTTCCAGGGATGTCCATGCATTTTTCAACAAGACAATGCAAAACCACATGCTGCACACATTACAAAGGCATGGCTGTGGAAAAAGAGGGTACGGGTACTGGACTGGCCTGCCTGCAGTCCTGACCTGTCCCCAATAGAGAATGTGTGGAGAATTTTGAAAGGAAAAATGTGACGACGACCCCGTACTGTTGCACATCTTAAGACGTGTTTGCAGGAAGAATGAGACAAAATAAAAGCTGAAACACTAAATCACTTGGTCTCATCTGTGCAAAAAATGTCTTTTAAGTGTGGTGAAAAGGAATGGCAACATTACGAAGTGGTAAATGCTTTACTGTCCCAACTTTTTTGGAACGTGTTGCAGACCTGAAATGCAGGAATTGATGTTTATAAATAAATTAAATGAAGCTGACCAGACAAACATGAAATATATCAGGTTCATCCTGTCTGCAATGAAAAAAAAGTAAATGTAAGAAACGATGTGTTTTTATTATTATTTGCATTTTCCATGCTGTCCCAACTTTTTCTGATTTCACAGTCAGAGAGTCAGAGAGGTTTTATTGTTATTTCAGCTACATACAAGTACATATTGAAACGAAACAGCGTTCCTCTAGGATCACGGTGTAACACGGTACAAAAGGTTTGAGGTTGTCATTAAAAATCCCAACAACATTGCTGCACCTGATACACTCATACCAGAACAACACACACACACACCATCATATCATTACTATGTTAGTGTCAGTGCAGTGCTGAGAATGGTTCATCACTCAAGCATCATTTGGTCAGTGGGTTCCTATGGGAGTTTCTTTCGATTGATAAATTAAGTATGGATACAGAAGGGGGGAAGTAATAAAATGTACAAAGAAACAGATAGGCTACAGTCAGTAAATGTATACCCACAAAGTTTTTTTTTGTACAGTTGATGTAGCTTATGAAATAGTGAATAAATGTTTGTGGCAGATAGGTGTTCCTAATATAGTGCTCAGTGAATGTATATGCCAATCATAAATTATTCTGCCAGGTGGTTGTCACTTAATCAAAAACGTTTCTAAGCTCATTCTGACTGATCAGATGCTGATATTTCAAATGAATGTATATTAACATGCTGTCAATTAGTCAGCTAAACTTCAAAAGGTCTCAATGTCACAAAGAAACAGACTGCTGTCCACTGTATTGAACCACATCATACTACTGGCCAATGTATTGTACCACATCATACTACTGTCCAACATATTGTACCACATCATACTACTGTCCATTGTATTGTACCACATCATACTACTGTCCATTGTATTGTACCACATCATACTACTGTCCATTGTCAGTTTATGTATTCATTTGTTCATCTTCAGTAACCAGTTCATTCTGATTATGGTCGTGATGGGTCCAGTACAACCTGGAAATACTAAATGAATGGCAGAAACACACTAAGCAAAGTTCAGCTCTGATCAATTCCCAGCCCTGAGATATAAAAAAAAAAAAGTGAAGTAATGCTTATAGTGTTGAGCCATCACTAATATTCAATTTGTCTGTGGGTGAAATAGTAATACATTCATTTTTTGTTCTTTTACATTATAGAGCTATGCAGGGCAGCACTGAGATTTCTCTTATCACATCTATACACATCTATGAGCAGGCAGCATACAGAGAAGAAATGTAAGCTATCAAAGGTCATTATTATTGACCTAATAAAGTTATGAGGACTGAAAGAAAATTGAGGCGAGAATGAAGACAGGCAGACCGGTAAACATGCTTAACGGAAAATACAAAACGAGACAGAAAGAAGACCAAACTGTCTAAATAAATTAATCTCATCAGTTTTACAAAATCACTGTCCATCTTTCACCCAGAGATGCACCAGAGAGAGAGTTCTGTTTGACCTTGGCTAAGCTAAGTTTGCTACATAGTCCTGGATCATTGAAACTGATTAGTTTTTTTGAACTTATTTTGGCCAGGGCAGCACGGTGGCTAGCACTGTCGCCTCACAGCAAGAAGGCTTTGATCCCCAGATGGGTCCTTTCTGTGTGGAGTATGCATCTTCTCATGTCTGTGTGGGTTTCCTCCAGGAGCTCCAGTTTCCTCCCACAGTCCAAAGACATGCAAGTTAGGTGAATTGGAGATACAAAATTGTCCATGACTGTATCTGACATTAAACTTGTGAATTGATGAATCTTGTGTCACGAGTAACTACCGTTTCAGTCATGAATGTAACCAAAGTGTGTAAAGAAATAAATAATATTTAGATCAAGTTTCACCCAGATCAAACTAAAACCTTAAAGTAACACATACTGTACATTCTTATGGTTACAAAAATATCTGCCCGACAAAATTTGGCACAGACTGCCTACAAGTACAGTGTGAGTTTACAATTACGGCATTTAACAGACGCCTTTATCCAAAGCGACTTACAGTACAGTTACAGTATACACTCTGAGCAACTGAGGGTTAAGGGCCATGCTCAGGGGCCCAACAGCAGCAACTTGGCAGTGATGGGGCTTGAACCAGCAATTTTCTGACTAGTCCAGTACCTTAACTATTAGGCTACAGCTTGCCCTAAGGGTAGAACTTTCTGGAAGACGTGGGTCCTGTTATATTTACATTTAAATTTTCGGCATTTAGCGGACGCTTCTATCCAAAGCGACTTACAGTACTATGACATTATGCAGTCTAAGCAATTGAGGGTTAGAGTCAAGGGTCCATCAGTGGCAACCTGGCAGTGGTGTGGCGTGAACCGGCAACCTTCTGATTACTGGACCAGTACCTTAACCACTAAGCTACAACTGTTCATTATTCTAGTGGGAGAAACAAGCCTTGTGGTCTTTGCTTTTCCACAATCAGGGTATAAGTAAATTCCTTAAACTTACTTAACATTAATTTTATTGCACCATTATTTTACCATTCTTGCATATTTTTCCATGCTTATTA
Organism: Trichomycterus rosablanca; assembly: GCF_030014385.1. Taxonomy (NCBI): domain Eukaryota; kingdom Metazoa; phylum Chordata; class Actinopteri; order Siluriformes; family Trichomycteridae; genus Trichomycterus; species Trichomycterus rosablanca. The sequence continues at coordinate 45,124,136 of NC_085988.1, read as the reverse complement.
TGATAAGTAGTGCTGTCTGTGTCGAGATATCAAATGATATCAGATGACACACATTCAGGAGATGTTTAACTCCCAACGTTCTCAACATATATGTCTGATCAATCAGAACTGTCATAATGTTTCCTTCCATCTGTTCCCTTCAGCCGTGGCATAATGATTAATAACATTATGTGAGTTTTTTTTTTTTTGAAAATGTAAGATCTTGAAAACATTCTTAGCAAGATATGTGGCGTTTGATGGTAGTGATACACTATTGCAATTAAACATTTAACATACTCATTTATTTTATAAAATATTATTGACACATTTCATGATTCCTGAAATGAGGTTTGTAAATCACAGTTAAAATTGTCCTTTGTCCAATGCTGGCAGCAGTTTTTCAGGTTCATAAGGCACACCACTTGGTACTGTTGTACATATTTGTAGTGAATGGTCTGGTAGTTTCTTTGATTTCTCTCTGTTCCAGTTAACTTAACATCTTCTTTTAGAAGAATGTCTTTGTCATATATACATATACAGGTGTACAGTACAATGACATTCTTCCAGAGCACTGGGTCAGCCATTGTTCAGCGCCCCAGAGCCGAGAGCGCTAAGAGCCTTGCTCAAGGGCCCAACAGTGGCTGTATAGCAGAGCTGGTATTTGAACTCTTAACCTTTTTTTTAATTGATAGTCCAAAGCTCTACCCTCTAGGCTACCACTGTCTCTGCAAGGATTATCCAGTACATTTCAAGTTTTACATTAAGGCTGCAATGACATGATAAGCTTTTCGTGCTCTGTTTACTGCCTAGGCGCATGTGGACACTTACCGTGGCATTTCAGTGTTTCCACATCATAAAAACATGCTTGATAAGCAAGAAAAACAGTGGTTTAGGCTCTGGCTCTGGTTGTCATTTGAAGAAACAAGAAGATGAACTAGCAAAAAAGCAAAACAGCGAGCTCAGGGAATTTATTGTGTCAACAGTGTAAGAACAAGTGTAATCTTATTAAAGAGCACTGACGCCCAGATGAGCAGTTCCAGGGATACTTTAGGCCTGACATATACAAGTCTGACATTATGTATCATAAATCATGGTACTGTTTTAAAGACAGTGAAGCAGTGGGTGCTTTAGTTTCCTCCCACTAGTCGGGTTAAATGGAGCTACTAAATTTGCGTAGTGTGTAAGTGTCTGCCCTTTGATGAACAAGGAATCAGACCCACTGAGACCCTGAGTAGGATAATGCGTTGGTTAAACAGACAACAAATGAGATGCCCAGGTGGCACAGCAGAATATTCCGCTAGCACACCAGCGCCGAGATTCTGAACTCCTCGGTTCGAAACTGGTGTTGCCACCGGTCGGCTGGGCGCCATCTAGCGAGCATGATTGGCAGTGCCTGCAGCAGACACGGTTCTGCTAGGGCGGGATGACCGGACTGTGTGTGTGGGGTCTTCAAACGCTGTGTAAGGACTCTGATTGGCAGATAGAGAGGTGCCTGTACAGAGTGCATAGGTGAAAAACGGTTCAGCAAAGGGCTGTGCATGGGTCAGAGGAGGCGTGAGCAGTAATATACCCACCTCGACTGCAATCAGGAATCCCCCAGCAGCGGAAGACAAATTGACTACGCTAAATTGGGAGAAAATGGGACAAAATGAGTAAATAAAATAGGAAAAAAAAGAATGAATGAATTAAACAGTTTAGGGTTTTGTGTCTCTTGGGTGGGGCTTTGAAAAGATCAATCAGATTGAATTTTGGCTCAGACACTGCCCATATTCACAGCTTTGCAGCTCTGTTTTTACCGTTTGCCTTTGCGCTCTCTCAAACTGGTTCATTGGCAAGATAAGCAGCATTGGCAGTGCAAAACTGCCGAGTATTGTGTGAGTAGGGGAAAAAATTGGGTAGAGTCACAGTCTGGTCAACCATTTTTTAAATATCATGGTCAATTTCCTTCTTACACCTAAAATCCTCAAAAGCCCCGAAAATCTTTATTTAGGTGCAGCGTCTTTCTGGCCATAGTCAGCAGTTAAACTCAGCTTAAAACACATGTTATTACTCTTGTGACTCTTTTCACCTTAGTGAGCTATACAGAGAAAAGTTGAACTGTTACTTTACTGCTAAAGCTTGAAACCATATAATGATCTCACACCCACACACATATTTTGTATATTATTATTTTTAGAATACTTTTTTAGAATACTGAGCTAAGCACTGCTGGTAAAAAAGCTCAAACTAAGCACAACAGTAAATGTGGGCACTGTAGCATTAAAAATATATCACACTAACATTATATAATACATTGTAGTAAAATTTGCACACAGTCATGGATCCCAAAGATATTGGATAGGTTAGAAATCAGAGCTCTTTTCAGGCCAGTCATTTTCCCCCACACCAAATTTGTCTCTTTTCTTTTGGAGCTTGCTTTGTGCACAGGGACACTGCCATTCTGAAACAGGCAGGGACTCTCCCAAACTTATGGCTCAAAGTGGGAAGTGAGATTTTCCCTTACTAGAACTAAGGAGGTCTGGCCCAAACCAAAACAGGTTCAGATTAATGTTCCTTCTCCACCATTATTAAGCCATTACTATTATATGCTTTATACAACCCCAAATCAAAACAGGTTGGGACAGCATGGTAAATGCAAATAATAAAAAACACAGAGTTTCTTACATTTACTTTGACTTTTATTTGATTGCAGACAGGATGAACCTGAGATATTTCATGTTCTGTTTGCTCAACTTCATTTCATTTATTAATAAACATCCATTGCTGCAAGTCGACGCCACTTCTGGACATGGTTAACATAATGCTTTTTTAACTCTGTATTGTAGTGCTTGACAAAGGTTTGCCAAAGTTGAGCAGATAAAACATGAAATATCTTGGGTTCAAACTGTCTGCAATCAAATAAAAGTCTAAGTAAATCTAAAGAACACTGCATTTTTATTTTATTAGCATTTTCCATACTGTCCCAACTTTTTCTGATTTGGGGTTGTACAGGAAAGCAGGAAAGCACTGCAATTTCTCTTATCACAACTATACACATCTATGAGCAGGCAGCATACAGAGAAGAAATGTAAGCTATAAAAGGTCATTATTATTGACCTAATAAAGTTATGAGGACTGAATTAAAATTGAGATGAGAATGAAGACAGGCAGACCGGTCAACATGCTTAACATAAAATAAAAAAATGCAACAGAAAGAAGACCAAACTGTCTAAATAAATTAATCTCATCAGTTTAGCAAAATTCTTGTCCATCTTTCACTCAGAGGGGCACCAGAAAGAAAGTCCTGTATGACCTTAGCTAAGTTTGCTACATGGCCCTGAATCACTGAAACTGATTAGTTCAATGGTTATCATCATTTTTCATCGCTGTTTAAACCAAAACTGTAACAAACTAACAATCTTATCATGCTCAGCCCACATCATCACCTAAAGCTCATCCCACACCTGATTTTCCAATATCCTATGTTTTCTAGTGTTTCCTTCAAGTTATTCCTATTTACAGCAGTCTTTTCTTATTTTGATAGTCTAGTGGTTACCATAGAGCTTACTTTCTGTCAGTCTAGAGTAGGGCTGGGCGATTTTGCAAAAAAAAAAAAATCTCCATTATTTTTAAATTATTACCGATTCTCGATTACGATTTCGATTTTTTTGTTCTTGTATAATGCAATTGTATTTTTTTTTTACATTTTAATTTAAAAGACTGCAGAAGTGCAAAAATAGTAACAGCACCACCTTTAATTATCCTTTCAAGGAACTCAAACTTTATAACAATAACAATATAACAATAATTAAAACTAAATAGACATCTTAATTAGCTATATCCTTTATAAGAATAACTCACAAACAACTCACTTTACAGTTCTTTACAGGTTTCTTAAAAGGAAGACAAGCCTGTTTACTGTTTCCACCATATAAGTGAGTCTGTATCAGTATCTACACTGGGGGAGGGGGGGCCATCAAGTAAGCACTCAGCTCAGCTTTGATTTTGTCCTCTTGTGACTGGGGGGGGGGGGGGGGGGGGTCTTAAGCTCTGCTTCTAACAATATAGACTACAGTTCCCATGCTCCCACGGACTGTCACGTGACTATCACATCTCCCCGGTCAGCCAATCCTGATCGCGCTCATCGGCTCCGGAGTTTTGATTCATTTCAGCTGTGTTCGATTCAGTGAATCTTAATTAAACTCTTCTGTTCGTGTGTCTCGTTTTGCCAATTGCGTTTGCGGTCCTTATTTCTGAATCTAACCGTTACCGTGTATGACACTTCCGTTTACTGTATTACTTTTCGCTGATTTTGTACACTGTTTTTGCCTTTTTTATATTAAACTTTCCTTGGTTTATACTCCGCGAGCGTCTGCTCAGTTTCTGCCTCGTGACATGTTGGTACTTTAATTAAAATATAAAGTATGTAAACAATCGCGATTGTCACATTTCTAACATCGGGTGAAAACGTTCATTTGAAATAACCGAATTAATCATGAAAATCACCCAGTCCTAGTCTAGAGTTTAGTATATAAATACTAAAGCATAGAATAGCTTTGCCACTTAGGTGGTGCAGCGGTAAAACACGCTAGCACACCAGAGTTGACATTTCGAACTCGTTGGTTCGAAACTTAGCTCTGCCATTCGTCTGGGCTGGGCAGCTACATGAACAACGGTTGGCTTGTTGTTCATACAGGGTGGGAGCCAGAGCCGACTCCTCAAAACTGATGCAATTACGTCCTCTGCTGGCTGATTGATGGCGCCTGAACAGAATCGAGGAAACATGCGTTTATCAGGGTTTGGCTCTCCGTACACGAAGCTGATCCGCATATAAAGATGCAGTCGGCTACTGCACACGTGTCGGAGGGGGCGTGTGTCATTCTTGCTCTCCTCAATCAGCAGTGGAGATCAGCATCAGTAGAGAGGAAGCATAATGCAATTGGGTAATTGGATACGACTTGATTGGGAGGAAAATTGGGGAAAATGCAAAAACAAACAAAAAAAGAATAGCTTTGTGATTAGCATTTAGTGTATTTTTGTTTACATTAGCTTTAGCAATCAGCTTTCACTTGGGTATTGGGTTTGTAAATACATATACCTGCACTTATGTTCAATACCTGTTTTCCAGCGTCTCCTTCCAGTGTCCCTTAAAGTAACACCTATTGTTACACTTACAAAAATATCTGCATGACACACTTTGACACAGTCGGCCTACATGTGCAGTGGGAAGTTATAATTATTTTGGGAGGAGTAAGTAAGCCTGTTTAGCCTTGTCGTTGTCTCATGAATCTCATTGTACCATTATTGTACCACACTTTTTTAAATAGTAGCCTTTTCTAGGCAAACCAAGATTCATTGATTTGTCATACTACCAGGTGGTATGATTTATTACCCCAGAGAATGTGTTTTCAATAGTCAATAGCAATGTTCTTAGCACTATTACAGCTGACACTTGGCATTGTGGGTGGTGATCTTAGGCCTGTGTGTAGCTACTTGACCATGAAATATACAATGCTCTCAATAAACTGGTTTTGCTTTCAGAGACTGTATCTGATGTTGCCTAAAGAAGCTGTCAGGAGTGTTGCAACCCATTATATGATTTCTTCATAACTACACTGTGCTAATGTTAGTACTAAACAGTTTCAGCAGGGCAGAATTGTAATAAAAGTACTTGCTTATATGCTGGCATTTACAAGTGTTACAATAAAAAATCCCCAATTACCAGTAAGTAAATTACCCATTATTCTACACCTGGACACATTCTCAAGCATGTTTAAGGAAAGTCAATTAGTTTTATTTCCAACAGTTTCATTAGTAGGCAATTTAAAATGATATTAATGGCCATCTGGTAAAATTCATTATGTCTAATAAGTATTAAACACAACAATAAATAACAGGACCAAATGCATCCTGTGGTACAAACTCTTTTTCCTGAAGAAAACTATTGTTAAATAGCTAGATTAAAACATTATTAAATGTCACCCAGGTATCACAGCAGGATAGTCCGCTAGCACACCAGCGCCGAGATTCTGAAGTTCTCGGTTCGAAGCTCGGCGTTGCCACCGGCCTCGGCTGGGCGGCATCTAGCGGGCATGATTGGCAGTGCCTGCAGCAGACTCAAATTGGCTACCGTGTCTGCTAGGGCGGGATAACCGGACTATGTGGGTGGGGTCTTTCAATGCTGTGTAAGGACCCTGATTAGCAGATAGAGGCATCTCTGCAGAATGTATGGGCCATATAGGCCACTAGGACTGCGCACATGTCGGAGTAGGCGTGAGCAGAAACATATCGTCCTCGAATGCAATCAGGGATCTCCAGCAGCAGAAGACAGATTGACTACACTAAATCGAATGAAAATGGGAGAAATGCATAAATAAATAGAAAAAAACATCATTAAACATGTACTGGACATTCTGAAGTACAGACTGCAAAGTAGATCTCTACATTCTGCCTCTACTCTGCCAATAGAACAGGAATGTTTTCTGAAGAATATCTCAAAAAATGTACTAACACCCCACCACAAACAAATTTAGGACTTGTATGACAGTATTCAAAGATGGCGTAAAGCTGTACTAGAGGTAAAAGGTATCCACACTCCTTATAAATGCTACAATCAGTATAGTACTCTGGGTTTCTGTTACTTTGCCCAACTTATGAATATACTGTCATACCAGTAATACAACTGGTCAGCTTCACCTCAGCCCAGAGCCATTTAGCAGCTTAAAAATGCAAAGGCTTTGTGCATATCCAGATGATTGACCTGTCGTTGCTGCTTCTGGAACAGGCATGGAATGAATCAGGAATCAATTAGCTGAACGGCTGAAGGGAAGATGTGCTTGGTTTGCACGCTTCACTCAATCTGCCTAACAAACAGCCACCTCCTTTTAATCAATCAAATTTCATACTGCCTAATTAACACTGACAGAGGATAAACACAGAGTGATCATACACTAAGCATGCGCGTCTATACACGCAAGCTCGTCTAGACATCATGATCAGGGTCACAGTGGGCTTATAGTCTGCTTGGAAACACTAGTTGCAGGACAGAATTACACACTAGATAGGAGGCCAATTAATCGCAGGGCAACACAGACACACCTGTTAGAAATATATAGCACTTGGATGTGGATGTGAGGAAATTGTACCAGTTGAAGGAAAGCCAAAGCAAAATGTCGAGAACATGCCAAACTGCTAGGTGAAAGGTTGGACCCGAGTTCTCACAATGCCGGGGCTTTATGACAACCCCATCTTCTGCATTGCGCTGCTCTCAGTTTTTAACCTTGATAAACATAATACGTGAACTGCTGTTATGCTGAACATTACTCCCACTTCCCTGTAGTGTAATTATCTAGTATATGTAATGCAACAGTAATTTACTTATTACCAACCATGTGCTTTGGGTATTGGGTCTTTTTCCTCAAATGTTTTTAAGGTATGGGTGGAAACGTGTTGGAGAATTGGAGCTTTAGTGCAGGTAAACTGTACTGTCTGAGAATTAAGGGCGCATTAACGAGAAATTACTCATGTTAAGAGCACCATGACACAAATATGCATTTGTGTGGAATAATCATCAAATCCAATCTGAAAGCGTCCACATGTATCTACGTTTAGCTATATTTTCCTCACTGTTTCACTTTTAAACTTGTGTTATAGCTCGGGGTCCTGAGAAATTGTGAGAATCAGCTTGTCCAAAAGAGTCTAAAGCGCTAATCGTTAAAGTAAACTTTACATGGTTTAATGTTCTAAAAGAACAACACGAAACCTTTCTTATTTATTACTGCTCATAAGTTCTTTCCACTAATGAAATTCCTCATTGTTTTAATACAATAAGTCACGTTAAGTTTTGTTCACGTTAAGCATTGTCGCTTTTACCACATAATATTAAACAGTTTATCTTATTGGAGGCGCTTTGAAAAGGTCAGCAGCAAACTGGGTCAAAGTTCAATCAGGTGAACTTTAAGCGTCGTGGCAAGCGCAAAAAAAACGTGAGCCACAATCCACAGAAAATAACGGCATAGGCGGCGCAAAAGCGGTTTTGCTGCTTCTCATGGGAATGCGCCCATATATATAAATGATGATGGCTTTATCCTGTAATCATGTTTGTCAGTACTGTGCAGAATCTGTAGGATCAAAACGCTACAATTTAGCTACATTGTGTTCTTGTCAATTTCTAGGGATGTTACTAATTGTGACACATGATTCCACTACAGCTGGGATCCAGGGTTTGGCAAGTGCATCTCCTAATGGCTAGGCCATCCCCAACTATTCCCCCACAGAAATAGCCAATCATGTCTGTGTAGACACCCGACCAACCACATCCCCACCCAACCACATCCCCACCCAAGCACCTTGTCTACAGATAAAAGAAAAATTTTACAGAAAATATTTTGATTATACAAAACATTTTTAAATATACTGTGTTCATCATTAGCATTTATTAAATAAAATGACAGGGTTGTTACTGTTGGGAGAAAAAAAGGGACAGTGGTACAGTGGTACTAGATAGTGGTAGCCTAGTGGGTAGAGCTTTAGGTTATCAGTCAGAGGATTGTCAGTTCAAATCCAGGCTCTGCTATGCAGCCACTGTTGGGCCCTTAAGCAAGGCCTTTAACCCTGTCTGCTCCAGGGGTGCCGTACAATGGCTGACCCTGCGCTCTGACCCCAGCTTCCAAACAAGATGGGATATACAGAAAAAAAGAATTTCATTATACTGCACATGTACTGTATATGTATATATGACAAATAAAGGCATTCTTCTTTTATTCCTTTTCTTCTAAAAGGCAACTCAGGGGGCTTTTTCTATTCTTTTTCCTCTAATTTTTCATGTCCAATCATTTAAAATTTTTTGTCTTAATAAAGTAATTTAATTCTACATTTCTGTTAATTATCAGTGAATGTCATTGTACTGTATTGTGTTATCATTTAAATGTGACTGGGCTCTGTGAGAATAATTAACCACAATTACATTATTAATAAGACTAAGCAGATGTTAAGGTGAGAGATTGTTGGTGCACTTCCACTTGTTAAATGACTTTCTTCTTTTTAAACAAGAATGTGTTGTTCCCTAAAATCTAACTGTTTCTAATGTCATCATCTATTTACTTTATAGCACTTGTTAGATATAAATGTTTCTTTCCAATAATGAAATAAGTGCCAAGGTGCCAGTACAAACCGTTTGGGCCCTTTTCTGTTGTAGCATGATACTGCCCATATGCAGAAACCGAGGTCCAAAAACAAAGGGTTAAATGTATCTGCTGTGAAAGATCTCAAGTGCTCGACTACCCAACTGAACACCTCTGAGATTAATTGAAACTGAAAAGTTAATTGAGAGCCAGGTTTTCCTGTCTAACACCTTATAAATGCTCTTTGAGAAAAGACTTCTAAGCAACTCCATGTTAATTCCCATTCCAATTCATAACATCCTACCATTTATATTAGTTCAGATTAAAGAGCTGAGGGGGTAAATGAAGCAGTCAATAGTATGATGTGTATTCCTCTTGCATCAAATTAAGCACCCTTATTCCAGTTAGAACCAGTGCTGCTGGGCATAATTAATGCGACCATCCTCAGACACAAATACAGCAGTTATTTCTCTATTTTATTTTAATAAAAAAAAATAAGACAATCAAGGACATAAAAGACAATGTTTTATCACTGTTAATATAAAGTGCCCCCTCCCCCCCAGTTGCCCATTTCTGGGAAAGCTTCTGACGAGATCTTGGAGTGGGTCTGTGGAACTGTGTGATCATTTAATCAAGAGCATTTGTAAGGTCAGGCACTGATGCTTGATGAGAAGGTCTGGCACGCAATCAACATTCCAGTTCAAACCAAAAGTGTTCTATGGGGTTGATGTCAAGGCTCTGTGCAGGCCACTGGAGTTCCTTCCCACCAAACTTATCAAACCCCTTCGTTATAGGCTTTCATTTGTGCAGACATGCACAGTCATGCTCAAACTGAAAAGGATATTTCCCGAACTGTTGGAAGAATGTTTTTCATTGATTTATTACATCTGTGAGCATAATAATAAAAAAATACATTTGTAGTTACTAAAGAAAATGAGTCATATGCAGAGGTGTGAAAAAACGTGATTTAGAATGGTATTAGAGTGAGTCACAACAATAAGGCAGGACAACCCTGTTGGTGTTTTGATAACGATGGTGGAAAGCACTGTCCAAGATGTGGCAGACTTCAGCCCCCGAGTTTCACAGTACTGCATAGTTTGCATTCCACCTCATTTAACACACCTGATCCAACTCATTAGCAAATTGGCAAGGCCCTCTAATTAATTCATTTTTCTCATTTAGAAAAGAAAAACATAAACCTCTGTAACACTTTGCTTAATTATCTATCGTGACCCTAGATGTCTAGGCTGTTATAACTGGTCATTGATGTTCAAGCTTTCATAATATGTAAGAACAACTTATGTTACATGTTAAGAAGCTGTAATGACATAGATGGGAATCTCAGCAGTGCCACACAGACCTGGTCGGCATCCAAAAAACATAATTGGTTGTGTCTAAGGGGCTGGAGGTCAGACAACGTTTCTCCTCTCTACCGCTGTGATATGCTACGTCAGAACTTTACTGCACTAAGTGAAGATTAGCAGGATTCTCTGAAAGCATTTAAGTTCAGTGTGAGGCCCTCATCGCTGCCAGATAAATAAGAAGCAGCTGGCTACTACTGCACACATGTTGGAGGGCGTGTGTGACAGTCGGCGCCCATCCTGCAACCAAGGATTGCAATATGTGACTGGGAATTGGAGATAGATAGATTGTGAAGATAAAAAGCCATACAATGTATTATATAAATAACAATGACCTGTATATGTTGTTCATACCACTGCCCATATCCTGTAAATAATGTATATCGTAGATACCGTTTATCCTGCACTTGCTACTTATTGCACTTCTGGTTAGATGCTAAACTGCATTTCGTTGCCTTGTACATGTGTAATGACAATAAAGTTAAATCTAATCTAATCTAAAGAGCTGTCTCTCATGAAAAATATTGGAATTGCTTTAAGAACACTGGTTATACTATTATAACAGTTTATGGCCATCTACAGACATATGTGGACATATGGCCATGAGCTTGTTACAAATGCTTTTCCAAAAAGCATGAATACATTATTATATGCCTTTGTTTTATTAGATCAATAAGAGCCTGTATAGGGATACAGACTTATTCAGTGTTCAAGTGATTATGTTCAATGACATATTTCACTAAAATACATATTTAGAACATGTTTTATATTCTTAACATTTTAAGCTTTTGTTAAGAATGGGAAGATGAGTTAAAAGTAGCATTGTATGGCATTCAAGTGATGCACTGGTGTTACATGGTAGCCCACCACATCATTTAAATTTCAGACGCTCTTGGATGAGGACTAAAGGTGATCAGGTTTTCTCTGTGGCTGCCTCAAAGTTATAGAACTCCCCCACAACTGATAGTTTTAAATCCAGCTTGAAGACCTATTTATTTTCACAGTCGTTTGGGCCTTAGCATGGCTTTTTTTCTGTGGTAACTGTTTTACTTACATTGATTTACATATTTAATGTGCTATATGTCCTTTATTACTATTTTACATCATTGATTTGTTTTATCATTGTTCTAATTTTATTGTACAGCACCTTGGACAACGTAGATGTCTTTGAAGGTGCATTATAAATAAACATGACTTGACTTGTTGATCCTAGTTTGAGTCTTTGAGTGGCATCCACCTATCAGACCTCTCAAGAGACACAATTGGTCATGTCTGAGGCAATAAAGACATTCACCGCCTTACTGTTCAAGTGACTCCTCCACTGATGGTTTTTGAAAACCAATCAGACAGTGGCTTCACATGTGCCATGTGTTCATGTGCACAACTTCTCAGCAAGGAATCAGAAAATATAAGTTCAAAGAAAAGGGGAAAAATATGGTATAAGAAACTATAAACTTTACATGGTATCTAAAAATATTTAACTGAATCCAGAACCTTTAAACTTCTAATTTGTAGACAAATATAAACAAAAATCAACATGTCGATAAGGGAGCCCTATTTTGTGAGAAAACGCTGCATTTACGTCAAGCGCAACATTAAATAGACCTGCTCTAAAAACACAGTGTGCATGTCTACTGTGAATACAAGGGTGTTTAAAAGGTGTTTTATATTTCCACATTAGTAAAATAAATCCTAAACTATTGTGCTTGGGCATTAGGGTTTTAGTCTAATGCGCTAGCTCACCACTGCTGAGATCTCAAGCTTTTCATTAAGAATCTCAGCTGTGCTATTGACCTGGACAGGCGTCCAACAGGCACAGCTGGCCATGTCCAAAGATAGTGGGGTTCCTTATTGCTGCTGTAATTAATGGTCTGCTGGCTAGTCGAAGGCGCCTGCAGGAGAGGGAGCTCACTCATGGAGGAGTAAAGTCTGTCTCTCTGTGTCATTATGGCTCACTGTGGGAAAAAGTGCTTGTGACTGCACGCATAATAGTGTGCAGCTTTCCTGGTACAGGGTGGGGGTCTGCAGAAAAGGACAATACAATCAAGGACTCTGTAACGACTCGTATGGTACGAAAAAAAGGGAAAAGAAAAAAGAAAAGCAAATTCCCAAAAAATCCTAAAAGTATTATAAATACTGCCTTATATTAGTTTTTATTATTAAATTCAAATATTTTGTTGTTTATTTCTGTTTGTATTGTGAATAATAGTATTGTTACTGCTTAACCCAAAGTGTGCTTGTGTGTAACTCACCAGCTTGCGTTGACACCAACCACAGACGCCGCAGAGAGCAACCAGCCAAACGGCACACACTGTTACTGCCAGTGACACCAGGAACACACTCAGAGCCACTGAGCCTGTGAATTACACACACACACACACACACACCGATAAGTTGCTGCCTAGGAAAAAGAATCTCAGTCTTAAAAAGTTTTTGCTAATAATATGTACAGTTATAGAAGTAACACAGTGGACCCATCATCGCAGTCTTGAGATTTCAATGTTTTCTGCAATCACTGTTTTTCAGTAATGTTTACTGTAGGTATATATACTGTATAAACATTTGACTTAAACTATAATTGGACTAGGCTGAGTAAGGCTAAGTTCACACTTTTCATCTGAAGGTGCCTGTAAGCGATCGGTGAGCCTCTTGGATCGCAACTCTACATGATTTTAGCCCTAATTTTCCACTCGCTCACAGGTTTTGGAGGTCGCGATTGTCAAGCCCCAAGCAAACACCGATTTGCCACCAAGCTGGCACATCTGTCGGTGACCTCCAAAACCTGTGAGCGAGTGGAAAATCAGGTCTAAAAACATGTAGTGTGAGATAGGCATAAGGATACATGCCCTCAGTTACATATTTGAAATGTAGAGAATGATGTTAGCTGTTAATGGGGTAGGCAGTCACGACTCTCATACCCAGCACAACAGAACATGCTGTCAAGCATCTTTAATTCTAAAGGTAACCTATAGGCTTACAAACGTTATTCAGTGCTTTTTTTAATGTATATTTATATTTATACATTGTATTTAAATATATTTTGTGGGTAAATATGCTCTGTTGCATAGCTGTAGCTTTTGGGATCAATATCACAGTCATGATGGAGATGGCTGTCTCACATTGGCACACCATCCAATTGCTCTTAATTCTTAACAACAATCTGCCAGCATTTGTTATGATCTTGTATTATCTTAAACATGTACAGTATTATGATTGGGACAACTAGTCCTATGTCACGACTCTTTGTGGTCTGTTGTCACAAATACACAACTACTATTCAAAGACTAAAAGCTCATTGTTCTAATTAAACACCTTAATTGTGGAATTGTTGAATGTTTGGCTTTTATTAATTGTAGTTTAGGTTTAAACCAGTTATTTAAATTATAAGGTATGAAAGCAAGAGTAAAAATATGTAACAATTAGCTCTGTGTGTCTCTCACAACCTTACTGCAGTGACACACTGTGAATATTCCTTGACTCATGCATGCACAGCAGCACTGCTGATGTATAAAACGTGCCTTCACACCTGCAGCTTTAAAAATTCATTTCATGTCTCTGTACACACCGATTTTAAATCCACAGACAGGTAAAGTCGATTATCTTGTTACAATGCTGCCTGTCAAAGGGTGGGATATACAAACCCCATTGCTGTGTTTGAGAGACAGAAAGAGATCAAAATACAGACTGCAGAAAGTGCTTTAGTCTCTGGCATTTTGCCCTCAAACAAGTCAATAAAATATTACTCATGTAATTTTACTTAACAGGCATTACAAAGTAATTTTGGTTCAAAATAGACTTTCGGGAATAAGCAACTTAGCTAAAATCACAGCTAGAAAAACACAAATAAGGCTTAATAAAATGGCAAATGTTCCAGTTAATGCTACTCAATTGCATTTGCTAAAAATCCTGTTACTGTGTGTGTGTGGCAAGCAGGTAGTGTGGTAGCTGCACAGCTCCATGGTCCTGGGTACCTAGGTTTGATCTCTCACTCACATAGACACACACACATACAGCATACCTGTTCTACAAGCTGTATGACAAAAGAGTCGCTATTTCTAAGATAGAAGAGAAATAAAATTAAATAAAAAAGAGGGAGGGAGGGAGGAAAAAAGCAGAAACAGAGAAGAAGTGACAGAGAAAGACAGGGCCTGACAAATTGTGATTAATTAATTATCTGGAGGCTGTGGAGACAGTTCGATGGAAAGATGGGGAGGAGACAAAAGGCTGATGAGTTTTATTTTGACTGTAAGCTTCATGGGTGGAAAGTATGATGCTCTATTGCACAAGAAGTGTCTGCGTGTGTGTGTGTGCTCATACAGTCGGAGCTTAGCCTTGAGATAGGAGATGAAAAAGAGCTGGACCTTGAGAAATCAAGAGATAGAGGCAATAAAAAGATACAACACTGCCCATCATCCGTCCAGGTCAAAAAACAGTAAATAGTAGATTAAAAGAAAAGCAAACCCTGACACAAGCCTCCACCCTTCAGTAGTAATTATTATGTCACAAACACCCACTCCTTTATATCTCACTGTACAAACTCACTCTCTTCATTTCCTTTCTCTGAAAATCTCTCTCTTTTCTCTTCTAGAATCTTTATCTAACAAACCCCCCACCCATCCTTCCACATGGCTGTATGAAGTAAAGGATGTTGGAGCTGGTGGGATGTGTTCATTTTTAGCCAGTGAATAAAGATTTTCGATTTTGCAGAAAAAAGCCTATATATTCTCTATTTCTCTTGTGTGTATACACACATTCACACACACACACACACACACACACACACACACACACACACACGGGTAGTTAATGATGTGTCCCTACCCACAGGGCTTTATAATTAGTTAGTGGCACATTCAGCCACTATTATTGAGTTTACTATGATTTTAATAGGTTATTAATCATGCAATATGCAGGTGTCTCATTATCTGTACACCTTTATATTGTATACTTATCCTTTAAAAATATAGTTTATTATTTCAAAGATCAAATTATTTACTCATGTATTGTTTTTTAATTACAGCCTTACCCTAACCAGGGTTGAAGTGTCCAGCGTCAATGCTTAAACACAAGGCAGAACCACACCCTTGACAAGAAGGCAATCCATTATAAGGCACCACACACTTACAGTACCTATCTACTCACTTACTAATCTAATGGGGGAAGTGGGTAATTTAGAGTAGCCAGTCTACCTTCTGCATGTTTTTGGAAGGTGGATATAAGAACAAGCTACCTTCCACACAGACAGGGACTGGAGTTAAGTTTTGAACTCAAGTTTCCAGAATCTTGATGTTATATGAAACCCACCCTAACTGCTCCAGCACTGCCACTGTGCAATTAAAGACAAGTTGCTTATACTCATATTACAGATGTATAGCAATCCAGCATTGAGGAAGGTGGGTAGTAATGTGCTACATGTACATTATATAAACAGTACGATATTGAAGTTACATACTGAGAGTAGTTTTCATTTATGGGATTTTACCCTTGCATAAAGTTTTTCCAGTGTTTCTTTTTCTTGGATAAGAAGTGCACTAGGGTGCGCCCAGGTGGCGCAGCGAGATATTCCGCTAACACCGGTTCGAGTCTCAGCTCTGCTACCGGTCGGCTGGGTGCCATCTAGCGGCCGCAATTGGCAGTGCCTGCAGCAGACACAAATTGGCCACCGTGTCTGCTGGGTTGGGGAAATGACCAGACTAAGTGGGTGGGGTCTTTGGTAGCCTGGTGGGTAGGGCTTTGGGCTATCAACCGGAAGATTGGCGGTTCAAATCCTGGCTCTGCTATGTAGCCACTGTTGGGTCCTTGAGCAAGGCCCTTAACCCTGTCTGCTCCAGGGGCGCCGTAAGATGGCTTCCAACACCAGCTGGGATATGCGAAGAAAGAATTTCATTGTACTGTACATCTGTATATGTATATATGACAAATAAAGGATATCTTTCTTTCTATCTTTCTTTCTTAAACGCTGTGCAAGGACCCTGGTTAGTGGATAGAGGCGTCAGTGCAGAAGCACGGGTGTAAAGAAGGGTCCACTAGTACTGTGCACGCATCGGAGGGCACGTAAGCAGCAAATATACCCTTCTTAAACGCAATCAGGGATCCACAGCAGTGGAAGACATATTGACAATGCTAAATCGGGAGAAAAAGGGGGAAAAATGCATATATAAATAAAAAAAAGAAGAGCACTAGGATCTAATAACAATAGAATTGTAGCCTATACAGAAGCTTGTGTGTTCGTTTAAAAAGATTGTATCTCTGGAACTTAGCTGTGCACCATCTGCATAATTTGTTTTAATTTCCTAAAAACCTAAGAAATGAAGTTAATAAACTTTAATCACAATTAAGAATGAAACAGAGAACAGGGCTTCCGCCTCCAGCATTACCTTTTCAAATCAGCCAGCTGGTAAGGCATATTTTCTAAACAAACAGATGGGAAAATGAAGCTTGGGATCTTAAATGATAGAATGGGATTTGACTGGCAGGTCTGAATATTCTCTGGATAATCTGGTTATATAAAGAAATATAAAAGATGGATTGGCTGCTCTAAAGGTGTTAGTAAAAAGTTTACTCAATTGCATTTGCTAAAAATTATCTTACTGTGTATGTGTGTGTGTGGCAAGCAGGTAGTGTGGTAGCTGCCCAGCTCCATGGTCCTGGTACCTGGGTTTGGTCTCTCACTCACGTACACACACACACACACACACACACATACAGCATACCTGCTCTACAAGTTGTATGACGAAAGAGTCGTAATTTCTAAGATAGAGAAGGAATAAAATAAAATAAAAGAGAGGGAGGGCGGGAGGAAGAAAAAAGTGTTTGTGTGTGTGATAGACTGGCACCTTTAGAATTTAGAATGTATTACTGTGATGCACAAAGTGTTTTCTGGTGGAGCAGGAACCGGTGCTAAATGAATATGGTTTGTTTATGACGGTAGCTATATGAATCTCAGCAGTGCTGTTGGCTGCCTGAATGTCTACACAGTCATAACTGGCTATATCTGACGAGGGAGGATGGCCAAAGCCATGGGTTGACAGCCTGCCCCGGGTATTCCTGCCTTGAATCGAGAGTATCAGTGAAACCTGTCACAACCCTGCCAATGAAAAGGTTGATGGAAATTTTAAAAAATGCTTTTGGGGTGTGTTCACAGCTATTTCTAACTGCCCATAGCTACAAAAGAGATCTACAGCATAATGGCTTGATAAATTATTTATTGATTTTCAATATCACATAACACTTTAATGCTTCTGTTAATCATGACAAACTTATTAAAGTCAGTAAATTACCAATTAAAAATGTGTATGTTTACATGACACATATTACACCCCCCTAACACAGACGCCTATCTCATTGTTTTTATTGAAGACAGATTGTGAATAAAGTGTCAGCGTAATGGGTCCTGATCAAAGGAGCTGGAGTGAAGGTAACGATGGACTGAAATCTGCTCTCACATCTGGTGAACACACATAGACAGATAAGTGATGAGACCTAAACAAGATGAACTGTCCCTTGTGATTTAAAACACATGCACATATAGAGACGCAGCATTCAGGAGAATAAGTAGATTAAGTAGCAATAGCTTGACCATTAGGTAGCAGTTGATGCAGCTTGTTAAGGGTAGATGAAAGATTTCCGTTGGTCTGTGTAGAACAGTAGCATTCAGTTCAATGCTACAGTATATTATGTAAAACTTATAAACAGTGTTTTCCCTATAGACGATGTAAAATACTATATATTTTATATGTGCAAAAGCTGGTTAGATAAGATTTTCCCTTCTGTACTCTATAAGGAATCAGTGAAACTAAAATATTAGTTAGCAGAAGCTCCAAGGACTCATTTTGAAGGGCACAGACCAACTTTTTTTAAATCATAATTATATTTACATTTGCAGCACGTAGCAGAAGCTTTTAGCCAAAGCGACTTACAATAATGATAGATTCCAATTTGTGCAATTAAGAGTCAAGGGCCTTGCTCAGGGTCCCATCAGTGGCAACATCTCCAATCATGCACCGTGCAATGTTATTGACTACTTTCCAGTAAGTGAACACTCTAAAATCACAGAGAAATTGATGTGATGCAGTGATTACAGACCTATAGATCCCAAACAGTAGTGCTATCCATGGTTGAAAGCCTTGATTAAATAAAACATAAATCCAGTACACAGCCCAACAGTATGTTGAACAACCAAATGGCTGATTAAATCTGTTATATGAACCAAGGGCAATTATGTCAAGTTGGTCTATTTTTGCTAGACAAGTGGTCAAGGTGTGGGGACAGGGGCCAGTGGCCCCCTACCCAAGCATGCCCATTTACATTTACAGCATTTTGCAGATGCTGTTATCCAAAGCGACTTACAATTATGATCGTACACAGTCCAAGCTATTGAGGGTTATGGAACTTGCTCAAGGGCCAAACAATGGCAACTTGGCAGATGTGGGGCTTATACCCCCTTTCCCAGACATATCCTATCAAGTCTATGTATGTAGCTGCCTCACCGGCTAATAGCATTACTGGGGATTCGAATCCGGGATCCTATTCTAGTGCCTAAAGCTGTTTGTCATTACAGTCATGACAAAAAATATTACAAATAGGGGTTCTTTTATTAAATTATTTTGGCTTTTCTGAAACTCTGCTTTGTCATATGCATACAAAAGCATATAAATCAAGGTAAAAGAAAGTCAAAATTTGGTGTAAATAATCAAACATAGGTCTGCCATAAATGCAAAGCTGCTGAAACAAGGGTGACACTGTTCATAGATAGTCTAGCTTTACATCGCCATGACCTTACAGGCTGCTGTGCAAGAGGTGAAATTACTTTGTACATTTTTCAAGCCAAATGCTGCCCCCGCAATAATCATCCCCTCAAGACTTCCAGGATATATCAACAGTTTAAAGTTTCTAATTTAAATTAATATAGGTATATTCCTTTTCAGCTACTTTTATGATAATATGATAATATTATAAAGCTATAACTAATAACCTCTTTTAGAGTCTAAGTGGTTACAGTGCAATTTAAATGTTTTTACCTGGTCTGCTTTAGAAACAAACATTCTCTACTTTAAAAAAAAAAGGTAAACGCAGCCATTGTCGTATAACTCTTTTAATGTAACTAGTTCATCTAGTTTGAGTTTTTCCAGAGAAACTAAAACTTACCCAGAGTCTCTGACCCAGAAACAGACCTGAATAAAGAGTAGACACACTATGCTACCAGCTTGTGAGGTCACTTGGTGACAGTTTTTCTGTGTTTGAAGACAAATTGTCTCTGTGGACATCATTATAGCTATATTTATTCATAAGCATTAACTTTTCAATCATTTACACCTGAAAAGTTATAAATAGAACTACGTTTACCTCTGTTCTGGGGCTGAATCCTAAATTACATTCTCTTGCTAATTAAATAAACTATTTGTAATTGAAAAGTCCAAATGACTATTATATCCCACGTAGAACAAATAAATAATAAACAAATCTGCAGCAGTAAAGCTTATTAGAAAGTAAAGTAAAAATTTTATCATTCGTCTTTGTCTAAGTGTCTTGGCATAAGCAAAAGATCTCACCTTTTGTGTTACATATAGTTCCACAGTTAACAATTGTTCAAAAATTGGAGTCTTTTTTTTTTTCAGTCCTTTTTTCCCCATCAAGTAGAAGAAATCTTTAAAAACATTAGTCCTTTTCTACCATAATGTTAACTGCTACCATTTATCATGTCACCTAGCCTTTGTATTTCCACAGATTATGAAGCACTTACAATAGATTTAGAGAGAACCTTGAATTTTTGCACACCTCACAGTTTTGTGGATTTGATTTTGAATGGATATAATTGCCTTTTTACCCATCAGTCTACAATTAATTACCTATAATGTGAAAACATTAAGTGAAACAAATCTCCAGGATCAAACCGTGGCAAGGCATAGACCAGGGTAAGGACATAAAACAATATTTAATGCTTGAGTGCTCCCAGGACTACAGTTGTCTCAATAATCTTGAAATTAAAGAAGACTAGCTCGAGTTGGCTGTGCAGCAAGATCTGGACAAAAAGGGCTTCGGTCATGAAGGTAAGATTTATTTATTAGGATTTTACCATTATGTTTTACACACTTTGGTTACATTCATGACAGGACAGGTAGTTACTGGTTACACAAGATTCATCATTTCACAAGTGTAATGTTAAAGTCATGGACAATTCACCTCACTTGCATGTTTTTGGACTGTGGGAGGAAACCAAAGCAGACATGGGGAAAACTCCACACAGAAAGGACCCGGCCCACTGCACCTGGGAATCAAACCCAGGACCTTCTTGCTGTGAGGCAGCAGTGCTACCCACTGAGCCACAATGCCGCCCAGGAAGGTAAGAAAGATGGAAGTACCAGTTAGAAAGATAACCATCTCTACATAAATCATAACCATCTCTCAATACATCAGACTTTTATGGAAGTGGCAATACAGAAGCCACTGATGAGTAAGAGGCTTATGACAGTCTACTTGAAGTTTGCCAAACTGAAATTAAAGCACTCTGGAAAAAAAGGTAAAAAATTTTCGAAATTGTAACTGTTTATGTAACTTTTTAAGCAAAACAGGCACTTTTTAGTGTCAATCATCTGGTTATACCACCCCTAAGGTGAAACGAGGTGGTGTCAGCATTGAACATCTGTAGAGAGACCTGAAGATGGCAGTTCACAGACGCTGACTGTCTGACAGAGCTTGAAAAGATCTGCCATGAAGAATCAATCTACCCAACCCCAGATGTGCTTATAGAGACATATCTAAGAGGTTGTAACTGCTGCCAAAGAATTAAATAAAGAGTATTAATACTTTTTGTAATATGAGATTTCAGTTTTTAATTTTAAATTACTTTTTGAAGAAGTGTAGATAAGTTAGAAATGTAGATAAGTAAAAAAAGCAATCATATCCCTAATATGATATAGTGTGCAAAAAGTCAAGGGGTCTGAATACTTTCTGAATCCACTTTCCTGATTTTACATAAATGACTAAAATTAAACAACTATAAAGTCTGTATAACTTACTTTCACTTGAGGTTTTTATCCTGTTACATAATGACACTATTATTTAAAAGAAACTTTTACTGTACACTATCCATATAAAAATGTAATGCATTTTTGGGTGGCAAAATGGCACAGCAAGTATTTCTGCTGCACAGCTTTCGAGTACTCCCTTACACATGGAGCCAGTCAGAGCCCTGATCATATTTGTTTTCCATCTAATATCTCCTCCTAACAGCTGAGAGCAGGTGTGTGTTCAGGGAACTGGCAATCGGCCTACTGTTGGCAGCTACAGCATTTCCTTTAAACAATCAAAGCTGGATAATGAACGTTTCCAGTTTTTCAGCAGCCACATCACAGCTGTATGATTAAATGTTATATTTGATTATGGAGCATGTTATTATCTCATTCAGAATGCAGAGTGTTTGAAAGCAATATCCCCCTAAATGATTGTTTTACGTAGAATCGCATTTTTTCACACCTGGTTTATTCTGGCAGTGCACACTCAAGCTGTGTGTGTATGAGGGAGCAGTGTGCAGAGAATAGTGCATCTATAATATTTATTACTGTAATTTAAATATGTAGATGACTTGTGTTTCACATTCTGAGAGCGTATGATAATGTATGGTCTATGGGAAAAAATACTGGTCATTCATACAAAGTGATTAGCTCAGCCCACTTATACTCATAACAAAGAGCACCACAGCTTAGTTATAAATCATTCAGCTCAGGACTAAAGTGCAAACAATGTACCTCAATTTCATTAAAAACGTTTTTGCCCCATACACTGATGGGTTTAATGCACTGTGTTGAGACACATTTACTTCAACACATGTACTACAAGTAACTACCACCAACCCAACATTTAATATATCCCTAACCTTGACATCCAAAGGATGACAAAGGGGGCCATGCACATGTTCGGGGTATTGACCTGATTTTTTTATGCATATAATTGTCATTCTAAGTAAATAAATGTTGATTAACAAGTGGACTTCTTCAAAAACCTAATAAAAACCTCATTAAAAAAAATAATTAAGACCCTTTGGCATCAATTACAGATAAACGCCTTGGATCTGTCTATCAGATTGGATATCACATGTTTGTGAACTACCAACTTAAGGTCATTCAACAGTAGTTTAATGTGGTTCAAGTCTGGGCTTTGCCAGTGTTGGCAGTGTTGCCAGTGCATTCAAAGACTTGCCTTGTGTTGTTTTGGCTGTACTAGTAGGTCATTGTATTGTTGAAAGGTGAACTGTTGGCCCAGTCTTTGCTTGCACTCTGGAAAAGATTTTCTTTAGGGATGTTTCTGTATCCATTCCTTATTACTTACCAGTCTCCCTGTATCCCTGTCCCTGCCACTGATAAGCACCCCCAGAGCATAATGCTGCCACTGCTGTGTTTCACCATATGGAGTGCTGTTTTTTTCATGTTCTGTTTCAAAGACGAAAAAACTCATCTATGTTTTGACATGGACCTCACTGCGTCCACAGGATTGGTTGGGATCAACAGGCAGTTTTCATTTTGTCCAAACTCAGTCACAGAGCTTGTTATTGTGCCCAAATACTTGATCTTTTGGTTAGGAGGAAAGGGAATACATTCAGGACAGGACACCAGTCTACTGCAAGAAATCACACACTTACTGACATGAAGATGAAAATACAGTAACATAATCTAGTAGGTTAACTGCTTGTTACATTATAAGGTATAAGATTGCAAACTATACAACACTATTAGTCAGACTAAATTTAGATGAAAATTCTACATAAAGCTCTAAAATCTCACAAAAGGTTTTCTCAGAAAGTATGATATAGCCAAAAAGGTGAGGACAACTTGATCACAACACTGATTTGTGAACTTTCATTTCTCTTAAAGAGAGAAAGCAAAAACCTACAAACAAATTAAGCAACATGTATTTTAGTCTGGCCTTAAAACTGATGTTTCTTATTGCTTGACAAATTAAAGGAAAACCAAATCAGATGATTCCAGCTGCTCCTCTCTATCCTTTTTTGGATATCAGTAAGTGTTTGTGAGCATTGACATTGAGTAGGTTAGTATACCATGGTCACAGTGTGGTAATAATTTTTACTAATTACAATGTGTATAGCTACTCATTTCCCAGAGGATTTCTTTAAGGAAAATAATTGCCAGATGTAGTTTATTTTCCTAATGTTGCATTTGTTCACTTGTTTAACTAAAAAAAAATCCGACATTACATCAGACATCTCAGCTAAGCAGCCTACTGCTACTGCCATGGAGTCTGACTTATTTTTGTTTGAAATCTTTACTGAGTGATTGATGATTGATCCACCATCCAGACACTGCTGAACAATTGAGGTGGAAGCCATTTGGAACAAAAACACAAACAAAACCCCACTACTGACGCATAAAGGCAGACAGCTGTAACCCCCTGTTTAAAAAAGGGACCTCTGTACCTTTGCTCATAACTAACCATTACTGGCCTCCAATGTCAGTACTCACAGCAAAATCTGTGCTCACTGATACATCTTTACTAAGTGGTTCATCTTAATTAGGGGCACCACTGGAAACACTAAAAGGAAATATTAGTGTAATAGAAAACAGACCTGAGAGAATACCAAACATCACAGAGCAGTACAAACTAAAGCTTTTAATTTACTCACCTAAGAGCACCACTGTGTTTTTGTAGGTGGGAGAAAATCACAGTACCTGAAGGAAACTACTCTGAAATTTTGAACCACCTTGGCACCGTAAAATTCAAGTTTACTTCAAGTAATAATAATAATGGTGGTAGTATGTTTGTGGGTGTTATAATAAGAGAAAATGGAGTGCCAAAAGAGTGACCAGACTGATTGAGACCTTGAAGAGTTGAGCACCCAACTAGGTAGCAGCTTACGAGCCATGGTCAAAACAAAAAAACATTTGGCTCAGCATGAGCCATATAAAAGTAGTGAGGAAAGTGTGTACATGTGTGTCTATGTGTGTGTGTGGCAGCGAGATTGCGAGCACTGAGCTGGGTGATGATGACTGATGGACACCTGCTGGGGAGCACTGAATAAAGTCTACAGCAAGCTGGCACACACCACACACGTAAACACACACCTAACAGAACTACACACTGGCCTCAATGTATGTATGTAAGCTGTGAGTATACAATGTTCTTTTTACATAAAGTCATGAAAAAATATATCCACCTGTATAAAAAGATTGATAAACCTTAATGAGCGCTCCACCTTTGAATCCACCTACTACTCTAATACGATATTCGTCTCAATTTGATCTGCCAAATCATTCCATCTGTCTGAAGGGTTGACAATAATGGCGTACAAGAAAAAGACAGAGACAGAGTGAAAGACCTGAAAAATATCTTGTCCAATTCAATGCCACACTGTGAGATATGAATGCTCAGTGTCAGATCATAAGATAAGATTCTTTAGGCCAGAACTGCCGACATGACTCTTTATTCAGTAACATATACACTGTAATTTTGCATAATCAATCAGTGCTTTCAGCAATTGTGCAAATTGGTGCATCCACTATCACTTTCAAAT
Organism: Trichomycterus rosablanca; assembly: GCF_030014385.1. NCBI lineage: Eukaryota > Metazoa > Chordata > Actinopteri > Siluriformes > Trichomycteridae > Trichomycterus > Trichomycterus rosablanca. The sequence continues at coordinate 45,099,171 of NC_085988.1, read as the reverse complement.
GCCATACTCCTTTTTGCTATGTGATAATAAAACTCCAATAAGCAGTGCCTGAAGTAGGGAAAAGTGCCAATACTCCCCTTATTCCAATGTTGGTGTATGTCTCAGGCTGTATTAGTAAATCATTAAGTATTATTTTCCAGCATAACACTACAGATATACAACTTGATCAAAGAGTCATGTAGTGGCCCTGGGTAATGCAGTTTACATACGGTCATTATGAATAGCCCAGAACTTAATACAAGGGCAAAAACAGTCCCAACATGCCAAACAGTAAAACGTACAATGCGAGTACCAGCCCTTATGAGCACTGCTGAAAAAACATCACAAAAAACTTTATCATCATAATTCACAATAGATTCTTCAATCTTAAATCCCATGTTATATTTCAGTGCCCCCACCATATTTGTAGTTTTGGGTCCTTTTTTGTTGTTCCCTCTATTGGTGGATTGTATCAGCTTTAAGGCTACTGTAGCCTTATCGTAGCATTTGCAAAGATTCTTATCCAAATTGTAACATTACCAAAACTTGATTATTGCACAGTGTAATGGTATCTAACTAAATTATTTTACACATTAAAAATCTATTTAAGAATGAAGTTAAACTTCCGCACTTTTATATTTTTGTTATTTTTTTTGTATATATTTTTGAAATGGTGAGGGTGGGAGGAGTAGTAATTGGTCATGTCTGAGAGACTGAGCGAGAGCTTATAGTCTATATAAATTACAGATTTAGCAGCATTTGATTTGCACCTTTTTGGACCGCTCAAAGAAGCTTTAAGGGGAAGAAGATTTTCATATGATGATGATGTGAAAGCAGCAATGCATCAGTGGCTACACGCTTAACAAAAAAACTAGGGCTGTCGAAGTTAACGCGATAATAACGCATTAACGCGATTTCAATTTAACGCGATTAAAAAAAATAGTGCCGTTAACGCAAATTCTAGTTCATGTTGAGACTTGACTGGTAGAACCAACGTTTTAATGTCGGACTTGCCACCGTTTTTCATTTGCGGTTTGTTATCATAATGTAACCGAGCGTTGTAGGGATGCACTTTCTTAATAAAGAAATAAATACATGCTATATTCACAAGTTGTCGGGAGCAGAACACTTTTTTTTAACTTATTCTGTTACGGTACCAAATACCGGAAAGCACGTTAGTCCATGAACTATGGAAGCCCAAAAGGGTCAAAACACACTCACTTCGTGTAGAAACGTCCATCAAACCATTGTCACGATACAACCACAGAAAAGTCTGTTACAATAACTACGCCTTATCCCACCTAAAGCACCGCTGATCTACAATGTTTGCTGATGGAGAAATTTTAACCTACAATCTGACATTTACTGCCTAGTATGTGAGTAAATAAACTCCCTTACAGTTTTCTCTTGTCCCAGCAGTTTTTAACATCAGTACATTTAGCATAAAATGTGTTCACCATTTTAATTGTAACATTTCACTTAAAAATCCTTGTTTTCTATAACATTTACACCGATTTTTTTTAATGCGATTAATCGCGATTAACTATGAAATTCTTAGATTAATCGCGATTAAAATTTTTAATCGTTTGACAGCCCTAAAAAAAACATTTTTAGCTGATGGCATTAAAACGTTGGTACGACGCTGGGAACAATGCATCAGAAGGTGACTGTAGAAAAGTGATGTAATCTGTTTTTGAAATTCTTAATAAATAGAGTTTACTGTGGAGTGTGGAAACTTTTTGAAAAACCCTCCTATTTTTGAATAAATTCATTAGCTCATTGCAGCTTCAGCAAAAATGATGGACAATAAACTGGTGCTTTATTAGGTAAACAAAGCATGATTTTTCTGTGGTATAGCAATATATTCCAGCTCCTTTGTTTTCAGCACAAACAAAAATAAGCTGCCAAACAAAAAGTATTGCTATGAGCAAAGCTTCTTTAGAGAGAGTTATGTAAAATAAGACTGAATAGTGTCATGTGTAATACAGGTAAAACAATATTAATAATAAACCTCAAAGAATATATTGGGATAACACTATTCAGGAAATTACCTCTTCCAGCAGCTCATTGTTATCTTAAAGGATTAATAAGACTCTTTATTAAAAATCAAATCCTTTATCAAAGATACTTCTGATGTGTAGAGCTTACTTACTGCCAGTCTAGACAAAAACTAAAAAATAAGTGCACCATACTTCCTTGCTTAAAGGTTACATCGAACATGGTCAGATAACAAATATAGAAATGTTTGCAATATTTATTTATTTATTTATTAGAACTTTAACGTCATGTTGTACACACTTTGGTTACATTGATGATAGGACAGGTAATCACTTGTTATTCAAGATTCATCAGTTCAAGTCTTTTCTCAATTTCGAACACAGTCATGGACAATTTTGTATCTCCAATTCACTTCACTTGAATGTCTTTGGACTGTGGGAGGAAACCGGAGCTCCTGGAGGAAACCCACGCAGACACGGGGAGGACATGCAAACTTCACACAGAAAAGACTTGGACCACTTCACCTGGGAATCGAACCCAGAACCTTTTTTTCGTGCTGTGAGGCGACAGTGCTACCCACCAAGCCGCCCCAAATGTTTTGCAATAATTCAGCTCATGATGTCAGGAGAAAGAAGAGTATGATCCCAAATGGTAATGCTTAAACACACCAGACTGATCTGTTCAAGCAGTACAGCTCATCTCAAACATCTCGCCAATGCAAGATGTTAGTCCAGTCTTAGCCTCTTTTGTTGCAGTTTAGCTGTTAGCTATAAACATTTTTGCATTCAGATTACATTTATGGCTATTTAACCTGGACTGTCACATTAAACATAAATGTTATGATTTTATGTTAAGGAATAAAGATTGAAAATAAGCTAACATGAGAGTTGTTGCTTAAAATGTGCATTCAGCAAGACACATTCATATTTTAGTTCAGGCCTTCATGGGGTATGTGTGTGCACTCGCACTGCATTTAAATGCTGCTGCGACACATAAAATATCTGTTTAAAAATATGTGAAGGTGTATTTAACTGATGTGAAATAATTATACATGACTCATTGCGCAATATTTTCTAAGCAAATTATTTAAATTCTTAAAAAAATATGGTGAGTTAAAAAATGTGCTAGTGTGTCGTTTTAGCCCACATAAGGCTAATCCACAGAAGAAGAAAAAAAGCTTGAAGTAAATAAAATCAGAATTAGCCCAAAAATTTACAGCATGATATTAATGATTGTGAATTAAGTAGACCATCTACACCGATCAGCCATAACATTAAAACCACCTCCTTGTTTCTACACTCACTGTCCATTTTATCAGCTCCACTTACCATATAGAAGCACTTTGTGGTTCTACAATTACTGACTGTAGTCCATCTATTTCTCTACATACTTTTTTAACCTACTTTTACTCTGTTCTTCAATGGTCAGGACACCCACAGGACCACTACAGAGCAGTCACCACTACAGTCAGTAATTGTAGAACTACAAAGTGCTCCTATATGGTAAGTGGAGCTGATAATATGGACAGTGAGTGTAGAAACAAGGAGGTGGTTTTAATGTTATGGCTGATCAGTGTAGTATACAAACTGTTATACGAATAGTGATTATTGTAACACAATAAAAAGTGTAATTACAATGATTACATTTTGCATATTTGAGAGGAAAGGTTTGAGAGACATCAACAACTATACTAACTTCTCTTTATACGTATTTATTTATTAGGATTTTAACATCATGTTTTACACACTTTGGTTACATTCATGACAGAAACGGTAGTTACTGGTTACACAAGCTTCATCAGTTCACAAGTTTAATGTCAAACACAGTCATGAACAATTTTGTATCTCCAATTCTCCAATGTCTTTGGACTGTGGGAGGAAACCAGAGCTCCCCGAGGAAACTCACGCAGGCACATGATGAACATGCAAACTTCACACAGAAAGGACCTGGACAACCCCCTCCCCGGGAATCAAACCCAGGACCTTCTCTTTATATGTAAATATAACTGCATCATCACCTACTTTTACTGGAGTATGTACAAAACAACAACCAACAAAGTGTCCTAATATTTAAAAACGCACAACCTAACATGTAATGGTGTTTTCTCAACTTTTTTCTCAAGTATTTTTTTTTTTATTCCATTGCAGTTGTTATTTTTATATTATAGCAGCCTACAAGCATTTAAAAAGAGTGAAGAGGTTATTTTTTCTGCTTGCTAATAATGAACGATGTGCCTAATTTTTTATGCCAGTATTATATTTTTAAATAATAATGAGCCTGGCAGGCTTATTTTATACTTACTGGCACAGGGTAGAAATGCAATAAAAATAGCTATAAGCATTGCACTTGAGCACGGTTTGGTGTACAGTCATAAATCCCTTACAATGACTCATAACTGAGCCCATCAGCATTCATCATTCTATTGATTTTGACCACATATATTCCCTAGAATGTTGGCTGAGATGCACCCCAGGCCATAACAGAGACACCTTGATATTTCAAAGAAAGCTGACGACAATCATCAGTGTATTGCTCATCAGCCTTTTCTCAGACATACATTTATACTCATCTCGCTTTGTAAGACTTTATGACCAATCGACATGACAACCAGTGGCTTAGTTTTCAGGGCATGTATTCCCTTATCATCTCACATTCTGAAATGTACAAAAAGGCTTTTTTAGCCAAAAACTGAAGACAAAAATATCTGTTTTTACACATGCTAACATGCCATTATCACTGTAGGGCAAAGAATGGTCCAAATAATATGTTGTCCTGTGGGGTGCTGTGGAGGTCTCTTCTTTGACTTACAAAATACAGGGCAGTTAAAAAAAGGGCTACAGTCAATAGGTCTGTATTCATTCAGCTCATCATTCAGGTAAACATGTACTAATGATTAACATATGTAGGTGGAAGAATGGTTGTGCAGTGACAGCATTCAAATAGTTAGTAAATTAGTAAATTTTTAGTAAATTGTCCCCACTTATACACAGCTGTCATATTGTGGACTAATGAACATCCAAGGATTTAGAACTACCTTTGTAGACTTTATTCACCAATAGCTACCAATTTCCTCCACACTTAAATCGAGATCTCCAAATTTAACAACAAACTTTGTTTACATGCATATTTCAAATAACACAAAACAAAGGTTTTTTAAATAAATCATTGTGTCAAAAATCTTACAAATAAATAACAATAATAAGATGATTAGTTACTTATCAGTACTCTCTCAGTGTACAGGTAAGCCTAAACATAAATTATTGACTATAATAAATAGTCAATAATATTTATTATATATTGACTATGTATTAAATATTGACTATAACCAACATTATTTGAATTTACTCAACAAATCGTGCTATATTATTAATTTTGAATAACAAATTAGCATTGGTTGCTATTCTACATTTGTTACACAAATTTGATAATTTTTACAAAAAATGTTAAGTTTATTTATTTATTTTTGTCTTCATGATTTTTAAGGAGCAACTTTTAAATGAGAACTGGCAAAAATAAAGATGGAAAAGATACATCTGCTCAGGTGGCGCAGCGGTAAAATACGCTAGCTCACCAGAGCTGGGATTTCGAATACATCGTATCAAAGCTCAGCTCTGCCATCTGGTAGGTAGCCGGATAGGGACTAAATAACTGACGCAATTACGACCTCTGCTGGCTGATTGATGGTGACTGCATCAGGAATCAGGAATAATGTTGTGGCTCTCTGTGCACAAGGCTGATCGACATATGAACTCGCCTCGTGCAGGTGAAAAGATGCAGTCGGGTACTGCTCACGGTGAGGGTCAGCACCAGTAGAGAGGAAGCATAACGCATTTGGGTAAAAATTGGACGCGCTAAAATTGGGAGAAAAAAGGGAGAATATGCATTAAAAAAAAAAAAAACATGTAAGAATAACATACAGCCTAAATTGGGTTATACATTAACTTTTGGTCATCTGCTCCATCTTTATTCCTGCCCGTTGTCAAATATCAAGAAAAGTGCCATTTAAACAGTCATTTCTGGACTTTTTAAATAGACTGAAGTCACTCAATTTGCCTCAGAAACTGCTCAGTGGTTATATTCCTAAAGTAATACCTCAGCACTTTCCACAAGATCTATAGCATACGTCTGATTGCCATGCATTTTTCTGTACTGAGAAAAGTAGAAAACACTTTACTCAACTCTCACTGCTTTTCTAAAAGCATTAGTTGAATTACAATAATGATCTTTCCAAAAGTGTAACTCTATTGCAAAATTCAACTGATATCATTAAATACTGTTAAACAAAGTGAGAGATTATTATTGTGCTCTTCCAAAGGTTCTGTGGTATCACACACAACTACATGATTAAAGCAATAAATGTCTCTAAACTGGGATTCAGTCACAGATTTTGAACACACACATACACATTGTTCTTTGAACTGAATTTCTAAGGCTTAATGACTGTGTTCATATTTTATTAATGATTTAGAATTGCTGAAGAAAAATAAAGCAGTATGTCATGTCACTACACTGTCATCGCTTTGGGATGGTTGGCTGCACAAATGAATCAGCTCTCGTGTTGCCTGTAGCAGACTAGCACCAATACTGCAATCAATCTCGTGATGTAAATCTAGCTTATTTTTGGTCTTCCTTGTCCTTCAACAAGTCCTGACATAACATTGGCTTCAATAGTGTCATGTGGTGCCTCATCACATGACCAAAGTAACATAAATTGTGGGACTTAATGTGGTTTAGTCGATCATTTTCGTCTTGTAAACTTGCTCAGTGGTCATCATCTTCCTCCATGAAATGTTTAACAGTACTTTGATGAACTTCTTTTTAAAGCCTGGACTTTGAATAAAGAGGAAGAAAGATGCTTTCAGGCATTTAAGTCCATATGTGGCTACTGGTCAGACCAAGGCTTTCATCAGTCATAGCACGGTGATGGTCAAATTGACAAGGAGGTGGAAAAACAAACAGCACCATGCCCATTGCCATTCTTGACTTTATTTAGAATTTGATAAGAAGTTTGCACAATCTACATTCCACCAGAATATCCACTACTGTTATAGTGTTCATCAATTTTGTTATATTCCACACCAGCTCTTGTGGTTCTTCTGGTGATGTGACCAATACAATTCCATTAGCATACCTGACAATACAGAATCCTTTGCCAAATCCTTGTATCGCTTTTCTCATAACTTGTTCCCCAAGGATGTTAAACAGACATGGTTAGATGTTACACCCTTGTCAAATTCCCTTTCTCACCCTGAACCATGCTGATATGTGATTGGTTGTTGTTGGCATTTTGTTGGCTGAACAGATTTCTCAGTAGTTGGATGAGGTGTGAGGGGAAACTGTCTCAAGCATGGTTATACATAATTGCTCATGTTGTACCATGTCAAATGCCTCTGTGAAATCAGTGACCCATAAATATTGTGCCTGGTTTCTTCCCTTCGATCCAGAGGTTTGTGATCTGATCCCACATGTCTCCTCTTGACCTAAATCCAGCTTGTTCTAGGGCAATCTCTTTTTCTAGCTTGTTCAGAATTACTCACAACTGGATCTTGCTAGCATGTGAGACCAATGCAATATTCATGTAGCTCCTGTAGTTCTAGCATGGTTCATGATCTAATCCTTAAGTGGTGGCAGTTTCTTTTATGAACATCAGTCTGTATGCTCTCCTCTTCACCACTGTATTACTTCTTTACTCCTGATATGAACAATCACTACTTGGATGCAATGCATATACACCGATCAGCCATAACATTAAAACCACCTCCTTGTTTCTACACACACTGTCCATTTTATCAGCTCCACTTACCATATAGAAGCACTTCGTGGTTCTACAGTTACTGACTGTAGTCCATCGGTTTCTTTGCATGCTTTGTTAGCCCCCTTTCATGCTGTTCTTCAGTGGTCAGGACTCTCCCAGAACCACTACAGAGTAGGTATTATTTAGGTGGTGGGTCATTCTCAGCACTGCAGTGACACTGACATGGTGGTGGTGTGTTAGTGTGTGTTGTGCTGGTATGAGTGGATAAGACACAGCAGCGCTGATGGAGTTTTTAAACACCTCACTGTCACTGCTGGACTGAGAATAGTCCTTCAACTAAAAACATCTAGCCAACATTAATGCAAACTTGAATGTTATGTTTAATAGTAATATGGCTGATACTTTGATTAACACAATCAACCCTTACTATCAAGGTTACTGCCTAGCAAACCACCGCAATGTTGACTAGTATAAAATAAAATCAACCCTATCCACACAGCCTGCTTAACAGCATATCTACAGACACCAAGTGATTTTGCATAGTCTGGGTTTGTCAGCCTAGATTAGCCTGTCTGTGGAAAATATTTCATGTCACATAATACAATAACAGAAATTAAGTTGAAAAGTTTTTGGCATTGCCCTCCAGCTGACTCTCTCTGCTCTTGTTAATCAGAATATGCCCCTTAGCATTTTAATTAACGCTGGCTTAAAGGGCACATTTCTTCTCTCTTTCGGTCATGCTTTCTTGCCTTCAATTTAAAGAAGTTTTGAAAAATCTATCCATAACCATGATATGCCAGGATTCTACTCCTCACTCTCTTTCAATAAGCCACATTATTGTTTCCCTCTGTCTTTACAATAGAAGAAACATTATTTTCCACTTTTATTTCTGTTCCTGAACATTTCTATCAGTAACAAATGAATGCAGAAAAATAGCAGACGTACCGAAAGGAGTAGGATATGACCACACTGAGATTGCGTAAACTTCTTGTTTTCAATACAGTATTCAGCCCATTCTGTGACTGAGCTCAAAAACACTAAATTCAATTTATTTTATTAAGCAAGCTTATTGTAGGGTTTGTGAAAATAAGTCAAAATTTGCAGAATACATTAATTTGGTGGTGTAGCAAGTTTAATAAACCCACTTAACTTTGTTTCATGGACTATTAATTCCAGATTATGATGGACTGCAGCTGGTGACTTCTCTTTGACCACAAAAATAGTGTAAATAGTGACTATAGCTGATGACTACTCTAATTCCACCATTTAAAAGCAACCATCAACAACACAAAATTCAATTTGCTCACGCAGGCTGAGGCCCAACAATGAAGTGGCGTTCTGTTCAGGTGTGTTACTGCATTGTACCCAGCAATTTAGTGAAAACTTGACCCAACAGGGCACTGGCCAGGATAAGGTGTAAGTGAACATAAAAATAAATGAAAAAAATGAAAATGTAACGCTTGAAATTAAACACATAACACAACTCAAGTTATATTTTAATAACAAATAATTCTACTGAAATAGTATAGTAGTATAGTAATAGCATGAAAAATTATTTGTCAAGCAGAAAAAAAAACCTGACAGGCCATCTCCCCACCCTTCCTCTAGCGAGTGAGAACATCATACCTAAAATCCACCAAAAACAGACAGCTTCCAGCATTTCTAGCTTTTTGATTCCTGAACAAATAAAGCTGCTGTTCTATTATTACAAAAACAGCCTTAGGTCAATATTGGTGGCACAGAGGAAACAAAGCCATGCTAGGCCACCTATCAGTGCCCTGTAAGTGGGCACACATTCATATCACATTGCCATCTAGTCATCTGTCTTTGAACAGGAAACAGTTGGTCTCTGATGTCATTATACAGGCAGACAGCTCCATCAAAGCTATCGCTCGCCATATTGACCTTATTTTTGCTAAATAGGAAAACACTTATCCCCAGAGTAATTACAATATTAAAAACATGAATGACAGTTTAATTGAAGGATGGAAGTTTTAATAAAAATTCAGATTCATAATTTCCCAAGCAGAAGCAGTTACAGTTACAATTAGAGATATAAACAAACAACCATACAAATAGCACTTGCTTTAAGTGCTTAAAAAAAACATTTTGCAAAAATTACAGGATTCTTATCCACAAGTCCACATTGAATAATCTAAAGTTAAAAATGTTAATTCAGAAAGGATTTTAGCTTGTTTTATTTATTGTTATTTATTATAAACCTTTTGTTTAGAAAAATGTAACCCAAATTAAATTAGCCCATCACTATTATTTACTTACTATTCTAATATAGTGAATATTATAGACTAAATAAATATGAATAATATGAATTATTGTAAGTTATAAGATATAATGTACTCATTCTTAACTTTTTTTTTAAGGTAAAACAACAACAAATAGCAGTAAAAGAAATATTTATTAGTCAATGACAATCATATAGATCTGTCTTCCAGAGGCAGTAGGGTAGTGCACAGGTGTATTTCTACTAGCATATTTATAATGAATAATACATTCTGGTATTTTATTGACAAAGAGTTGTCCAAATACCTGTTTATATATCCCAAGGTCAAACTCAATCTTTTTAGCATAAACTAATAATTATTCTACATAAATTATTTTAATGGTTCAGAGTTATCAGTTTAAATGCAGGGGCAATGTATTTAATAATTGCAAAGTCAACCTTTATTCATTAATGCAAACTTAAATATTATGTTTAATAGTAATATGGCTGATACCTTGAATAACACTATCAACTGGTAGCTCTATTTTTTTTTTTTTTATTGTTTTACTGGAATTGGAAAATTTAACTGAAGCCAAAAATGCTTTCCAAATTTGCAGATTAATGACTCCTAGCGACAAGATGCTAGAGTAAGAGATGACAATAATTAATTAATTAATTACCAAGACTGACCCCATCAGGGCACATGCATTATGTTATGGGTCATTGTTATGCCAAACTCTGCTTCCATCAGAAGCCGAATCATGGGCTTTTACTCTGTTAAATAAGATTAGTAAAATATTTTGCATTTTATCTCAAGATGGGAAAATGCTGAACAAGACATAATTATGTGACCAAAAATAAAATTTTTTATAAAATTGAAACTGTATTGTATCCTGTACAATAAAGTTTGGGGCAGTTGTAGCCTACTGGTTTAGGTACTGGAGTTTACAAGGTTGCCGGTTCAAGCCCCACCACTACCAGGTTGCCACTGTTGAGCAAGGCCCTTAACCCTCAATTGCTTAGACAATATACTGATATGTATGTAATGTATACTGTATGTATCCATTATTTTTTACTTTACGTTGCATAAAACAGAAACTTTACATTTGTGAACACCTTCAAAACAATAAAACAAACAAAAACAATGTTATTTTTATAGCACAGCTTTTGGAGGTAATGACTGCCATGAAGTGTCTTCTGTCATTTTGTAGGCAAAATTCATTAAGCAAGAAGTTCTTTGCTTTGAAAGCTTCCTGTAAACATAGAGTTGGTGTGATTTCTAAAGCATCAGAAACATTTAATCTGTCAAAATTCAAACTCTGACTGTCCCTGTTTATGGTCTTTATGTTCATGTTACTGTCTTACATAACTGCCTTTACTTTGCAATATTAAGCAATTGACACTAAATACAATAAGATATTTAGAAGTGTAGTGTTTACTTTGTTACTGCTGACCTTTGGGTCTGAATTGCTTCAGGACAAATTTGAAGCCTACGCTTTATTCTGGCTTACCTGCCATCCAACCCTTTAGTGGCAACTACAAAACCGTCACAATATGCGTGTCTAGATTCCTATTTGCTTAAAAAAAAATTGACATTTTGAGGTCTATGTCCTAGATTTTCTAATACCACACACACACACACACACACACACACACACACACACAGGCCACCTCTGAAACCTAGCAGACTCCACATGCCATAAACAAATTACCAAAGATTTATGAGCACCTGGAGCCCCCCTTGGCTGTCTTACCTCCCTCCCCACTCGTCCCTATCTTTCCTTCATCACACTCTTAAGCTATCTCTCTTTTTGTCTCTCTGCCCTCTCAGCTCATTGAATTAAAGTGTCTCCGTAAAGAGCGCTTTATTACTGCCTGAGACAGCATCCTCTTTGAAGCCCAGAGGAGGCTGTTAACCTTGCACCCTCATCTTAGAGACAAAATATCGACTAGTACAAAACCCCAGCTCATACACTGTGGCCCTTGGACTCCATAAAACACACAATAACAAACCACATTATAGTCACTTATCATAATAACACTTCCTTCTGTCTGGCTGTGAATCAGCCAGGTCATCTGTATGTGTCGATATAATATTACCCCTAACATTTGTACCAATCAATTAGCAATGAGCCAATCTATAAATTTCTTTCATAGCCAGTCTGTTGTGTTTTTTTAATGCTGTTGGCTATCTGGAGAAGAGAGGAAAACAAAGTAGAATTGTTATGTGTTATTCATAAACTCAGTCAGTTACTACGAAATGATCAACTATATGATGCTAAATATGTTAGCAAATATTAAGTGAATTTTTGCAGAAGAAAATAATAATAACTTTTTTTCAAAAAAGGAGAACTACTACTACCTAATAATAATAAGAAAAAGCAATAATATAATTACTTAATTAATTTGTAATTTATAGTACTAGTAACACTTTTTACTTTGTCTTACTCAGATTTAAAAGTAAGTTGATGGACACAATGACACAATGAATTTGGTCAAAATGAGGGTTAAATTATCACTGCAATCAGAAGCGGAGCAAGACAACCTCTTACAAGACCATTTGATTTGGTCACAAAAAAGTGTGATTGCTGCCCTCTTACTAAATGAAACAGACCAGAGCTCTGACTACATGTTGCATTTGGAAAAGCACCCTAACCCAGCTTGCATAGCTTCATGCACAGAGACTTAAAAGGCAAAGAAACTACAAATAAGTAACATTAGAAAGTGTGCAGGTGGGTTTTTCTGAGGTCTTTATTTTCAAAAGCACTGGGGTTTTAATTGAAGTTGGGATTTAGCAATTCTTAGGTAATAACACAATTAAAGGTTGTTCGGTTGGCACAGCAGTCTAATAAACAAGCCCACCAATGAACTTGGGTTCAGGTCTCAGTGGTACCACCAGTGTGAGTAGATGCCCCACAGATGTAATTGGCCATGTATGAGTGAGAGGAGGCCTGATGGAGATCCCTAGTCCTCCATACGTGTTAATGGCTGTCTAGCAGATTTCACCACTGGCAGGTGAAAAAAGCAGTCATTGACTTCACACTTGTCAGATGGGATGTGTGATAATCTGCAAACTCCTCAGCCAATGTACAGTGGATATAAAAAGTTTACACACCCCTGTTAACATGCCAGGTTTTTGTTATGCAAAAAAAAGACCAAGATAAATAATCACAGATTCATTTCCACCTTTAAGTAGGAACTATAATCTGTACTATTCAATTAAAAAGCAAACTAAAATGGAGGGGGAAAAAAACTACACCATGTTATAATTGGTGGTGTGGCTGTGTTCAGTATAAACCAATCACATTCAAACAAATGTTAAATAGCAATAAAAGTGACTCTGATTAACCTCATATAAAGTTCAGCTCTTCTAGTAGAATTTTCCTGACATTTACTTAAACCATGATCCACAAAGAGCTTACACAGTATCAAAGGGATCTCATTGTTAAAAGGTTTTAAACAAGAAAAGGGTACAGAAATTTCCAAGGCATGACATATTCCATGGAGCATAGTAAAGACGGTCATCAACAAGTAAATAACATATGGAACAACAGTGACATTATCAAAAACTTATGTCCCTCAAAATTGCCAAAGGCACGTTGGAAAATGAGTTATGTTCTGATGATGCCAAGGTAGAGCTTCAGTTAAACCAAGGTTGAACTTCGGTTCAAAAGATTGGTTGTATTTAAAGGATAGAAAATGTTAATGTTAGAAAAGTACTTTTATTCAGCAGGTATGTTTGGTTATTTTAATGACCCCAATTGTGTATAACTAAAACTGAGCAATAACTAGATTTTAATTATATTATAAAGTTACAAACTTGTAAAGATATAAATAAAATAATAAAAATTAATTTAATATTTACATTACATTTTCATTTACATTTCTGCATTTAGCAGATGCTCTTATCCAGAGCGACTTACAGAAGTGCTTCCATAGTAAACATTTCATTTCTCAAGTTTTAGTAAACAACAGTCGAAGAACACAAATCTGCTAAAACCTGTTAGAACCAAAGTGTTGTTTTTTTTGGGAAATGGAAAAAAATTTTAGTAAATAAGTACAAGTCAGCTTAAGTACTTAGTAAAAAGGTGGGTTTTTAATCATTTTTTAAAGACAGCAAGAGACTCAGATGTTCGGACAGACAGAGGAGAGTTGGGTGCTAGATATGACAATGTCAGTTCAAAAGAATTTTTCATCACTTTTCTAAATTACCAAGCTAGTTCTCCAAGCATCTCAAAATTCAAAAGAAGCCCATTTTATTTAAAAGCAAAAAAGCAATAACATTTCTTACTTTACATAATATACAATGCAGAATATTGATCTTTTCTGGGGATATTTTTGTGTATCACACTGAAAGTTTTGAGGGACTGGGAGAAGTGAGGGATGTGTAATATTAACTTGTATAACATTGGACAGATATGGGAAATCGGGTTTGCAGGTTAAAAATATCCCCTTGGAGGTACACATTTTAATGCAAGAAGCGATGGAGCTCATGCAACTAATACTTATATTAAAATGCTTAACATTGTAGTAGCTCTAAAGGTTTTTCGTTTGCTTGTTTATTTATATTGTATAACGGCATGACCTATAAAATAACAGTAACATTTTACACAATCAAACAAGAGTTTTAAGGGTTAAATGGCTTAAATCAAAAGCCCATACCAACTTAGACCAAGACTAGTTCCAGAAAAAATACACAAGGCCACTCACAAGTTACAGATATACTATGTGACCAAAAGAATATAAACACCTATCCTAATTATTAAGATGTTGTAGTCACACAGTGAAATTAGAGGCAAAAAATCTACATTAGCCTAGAAAAAAACATTGTCATAACATGATCATTATACAGTATCTGTGCCTAAATAACAATATCATAAAATCAACTTAAACTAGGGTGCATATGTTAATAGCAAATGTTTCAGAATAAACTTTGTTCTTAACAGATTATAACTTTTTCATGTACAGTTGAAAATGGAAATTCAACTCTCTAAGGAAAATAAGGATTTATAAATCAAAACTTTTATGAGCTTAATTTAAACTTTTAATGGCAATGAAGGATGTAGCATTTCACAGTAGCAGGATATTTTGTCAATACTGCCATGTTACTCGGTTGGCTGGGCGCCACCTAGCAGGCACAATTGGCAGTGCCTGCTGCAGACAAAATTGTATTAAGTATTAAGACACAGTTCTATGGCATGACAAATTAAAAGTCAAACTGTTTGTGGGAATGGTATGCTGCTTGTCACAAGACTCGCCTTTCTTACGCCAAACAATCCACTGATCTATGTGGCCAGTCAAGCATGGTGGGGGTTTAGTAATGTAGTGGTGATGTGGCAACCTTGACCAATTGACTATCATTATGAATTCACAGAAATACCAAGACATTTTTGGGAGGATGTTATGTGGTGAAATTAAACCTTGGCGATAATTGGACTTTTCAGCAGGACAAAGATCCCAAAAACTTTCAATATAACTAAAGCTTGGGTAAGAAATCAGTCACGGAAAGCTGAAAAGCTTTTGCATGAGAAAAATGAGGAAGGATTTCACAAGAGAGGTGTCAGAAGCTTGTTAGCACTTGCCAAAATTGCTTATTAGTGGTTATCAAGGAGAAAGGATGTTCCACCAAGTACTGAGGCTGAGGTTTAATAATAGTGTACATGATTATTTGTCAAGAGAATGAGATGGTTTTCATTTAAACTCAAACTTCTTAACTTAATAAAATTGCTTGCATTTATTAATAAATATTCTTTTTCTGTTTACTGAGACATTTTGTTGTATATTGTCATTAAATTCTATAAACATTACCATAGTTCCTTTAAGGTGAGGGGGTTGAATGTTTCCAATTGCAACTTTATAGTGTTATTCTGTTTTAACAGTTTTCTGGTATTAACTAAGTATTAAAGAAACCTCTACCTTACAGAAGCTACAGTCAACAATTTGTCGTTGTTTGCAGTATCAGCTATCTCTAATAATTTCCGTCTCTGGGTGGGTTATCTATTGAAATTCAAGCTTCCTATCTACCTCCAAAACATGCAGAAAGTAGTCTTCAAATGTGTATATACAACGATCAGCCATAACATTAAAACCACCTCCTTGTTTCTACACTCACTGTCCATTTTATCAGCTCCACTTTGTTAGCCCCCTGTCATGCTGTTCTTTAATGGTCAGGACCCCCACAGAACCACTACAGGGTAAGTATTATTTAGGTGGTCAGCACTGCAGTGACACTGACATGGTGTGTTAGTTAGTGTGTGTTGTGCTGGTATGAGTGGATAAGACACAGCACAGGACTGAGTATAGTCCACCAACCAAAAATATATCCAGCCAACAGTGCCATGTTGGGCAGCATCCTGTGACCACTGATGAAGGTCTAGAAGATGACCAACTCAAACAGCAGCAATAGATTGATTTTACATCTACAAGGTGGACCAACTAGGTAGGAGTGTCAATGTAATAAATCGTGACAGAAGTTGGGTCCTGAAAATGTCAACTAAGTTTACTATGAATTATTAATTCTTTGAATATTCAATATTGGATATTGAAGGATGTTATTAAATATAAAAAAGGTTAGCACTTTTGGTCAGGACCAAGACAGTATTTAGAACATGGCACAACACAAGAAATAAAACTCTTTCATGTACTGCATCTTTGTAATACCCCTCTTTGCAAATGGCTGCAAAAGGGACTTTGTCCTTTTCTGACTTTTCTTTCTAAGGGTCATGCTTGAAAAGGCAGCAGAGAACCTATTTCAGGTCTAGCATTTAATTGGGTAGTTCTGTGTGTGTGTGTGCTCAATGGTAAAACATTTCAAAGCCATTTTAGTATTTAAAATTCTCCAATGAACCTTTCCTAAAGGGCTTAAATAGGCAGAAAGATGTTAACAGCTTTTGCACACTGATGAAGATGGATGGTTTGTGTGCTTTCTAACCTGCAAATAACGGCCTTAAGGAAAATGCACATTAACACAAAGGTTGGCAAATATAGTAATTATTTTGAACATGCTTTTGTACCACACTACATTAATTACTTACTAAATGAAACTTGTTTTTTTAAGCCAAGATAACAGACATGAACATTCTTCCTAAACCACTAGTTCTCATGTGGCCACACCAATGCATCAATGCATAGAAACAGTTGTCCTATTGCACAGAAGTGCAAACTGCCCACAGGCTGACATTTGAGAGCCACTGGCTTGAACTGATTACAAACAATTGTATTTTTCATGTATTTATAAATTACATTAATTAATACTTCACAGCCAAGGTATGTAGACCACTGGTTTTCTCTTTTTGGATTTCCTAAACTGAACAAATGAAGAAAGGTTTATTAAGGTCTGGAGATCCTTCATCTACACTGATCAGCCATAACATTAAAACCACCTCCTTGTTTCTACACTCTCTGTCCATATTATCAGCTCCACTTACCATATAGAAGCACTGGATCATTGTCGGCACTGCAATGACACTGACATGGTGGTTGTGTGTTAGTTGTGCTGGTATGAGTGGATCAGACACAGCAGCGCTGCTGCAGTTTTTAAATACCCTGTCCACTCCCTGTCCACTCTATTAGACACTCCTACCTAGTTGGTCCACCTTGTAGATGTAAAGTCAGAGACGATCGCTCATCTATTGCTGCTGTTTGAGTTGGTCATTTTCTAGACCTTCATCGGTGGTCACAGGACGCTGCCCACAGGGCACTGTTGGCTGGATATTTTTGGTTGGTGGACTATTCTCAGTCCAGCAGT
The DNA here is from genome assembly GCF_030014385.1 of Trichomycterus rosablanca. NCBI lineage: Eukaryota > Metazoa > Chordata > Actinopteri > Siluriformes > Trichomycteridae > Trichomycterus > Trichomycterus rosablanca. Next base: position 45,081,471 of record NC_085988.1, on the reverse strand, counting down.
GACAGTGAGGTGTTTAAAAACTCCAGTAGGCCTGCTATGTCTTATCCACTTATACCAGCACAACACACATCAACACACCACCACCATGTCAGTGTCACTGCAGTGCTGAAAATGACCCACCACCCAGATAATACCTGCTCTGTGGTGGTCCTGTGGGGTCCTGACCACTGAAGAACAGGGTGAAAGCAGGCTAAAAAAGTATGTAGAGAAACAGATTTACTACAGTCAGTAATTGTAGAACTACAAAGTGCTTCTACATGGTCAGTGGAGCTGATAAAATGGACAGTGAGTGTAGAAACAAAGAGGTGGTTTTAATGTTATGGTTGATCGGTGTATTACCTTTGGATTCACAATAACGTCAGCATTGCATATTGTGCTACAGGTGTGATCTTTGCCAGGCATCTGAGGACTGAAGATACACATTTTCTTCAACAACATGCAAAAATTGGACCTGCTATTGTATGTTCTCCCTTGGTGTGAGCGAGTTAATGAAGGTGTATGTTTACCTGCAATGAACTACTGCTTTATTAAAGTTGTATTCCTGCATTGTGGTTCTTAGTAAAGAGACCCTGAACATGATAAAGCAGTTGGTTAAAATGTATTATTTTCATGATGTGGATATTTTGCATAATGCTCTAGTGTAAAGGTAAAAGTCTGATTGCTGGGTGCTCAAGTGGCACAGCAGTCTAATGAGCTAGCACACTACTGCAGAGTTCCATTCCCAGCGGAACCACCAAACTGGCCAGACGTTCACAAAAGCATAACTGGCCGTGTTTGAGAAAGGGAAGGTCAGGCTGCAGTATGCTGTTTCTAGGACTGGTCCTAGTGCCTGTGTGGGATGGGGCTCATACAGCGTAAGGTGGCTCCCTGTATGCAGTAGGGCTCTGTGAAAACCCAACTAAAAAAGAGGTGCACTTGTTGTTGATTGTCCTATCATAATAACTACTTGAATGTCAGGTACCCTGTCGTAACAACTACACTAATTTAAGGTATCCTGTCATAACAACTACTTGAATGTCAGGTATCCTGTCATAACAACTACACTAATTTCAGGTATCCTGTCGTAACAACTACACTAATTTCAGGTATCCTGTCATAACAACTACACTAATTTCAGGTATCCTGTCGTAACAACTACACTAATTTCAGGTATCCTGTCATAACAACTACACTAATTTCAGGTATCCTGTCATAACAACTACACTAATTTCAGGTATACTGTCATAACAACTACATAAATCACTCCTGTTCTATCATCTCTACACTGGCTGCCAGTTAAATTTCGCATTGATTACAAAATACTTTTACTAACCTATAAAGCGCTACATGGTCTGGCTCCACAGTATCTGAGTGAGCTTATTAATTACTACAACCCAGCACGTCCACTTCGTTCACAAGATGCAGGGTTACTTATAGTTCCTAAAATTAAAAAGACCAAAGCTGGTGGAAGAGCGTTTTCTTACAAAGCTCCACAACTTTGGAATAATCTTCCTGCCTCTGTTCGGTATTCGGACACAGTCTCAATGTTTAAGTCTAAACTGAAAACATATTTATTTTCTCAGGCTTTTGATTAATATAGACAAAGGCGCAGAGCTTGGGAGTTCTTGGTCATAGAAACTTGTGGTGATCAGGGATGTTGGGTCGCTGTCGTTCTGCCTCTCTTGTCCAATCACTCTGGTTTGGGTAGGAGAGGTGGGCGCTGATGTCCTGTGAAAGCCTTCATGACCTTGTTACCTGCTCGCTCTCCCTTTTGGTTATGCTGTAATAATTAGGGCTGCCGGAGTCTAAAACTCTCTGTAAAACTGTTTGTCAACTAGCATTGTACATTATTAACTACATTCTCTGTTGTTTTACCCCGAGGGCATTCTGATGGAAACCTGTTTACCCGCCGAGGTTAAGGATTAAAGTCGAGACTGCCGGGACAACGATGCTGCTCCTGTCAGATGTGACGGGTCTGGAGTAATTGCAACGACAAGAAATCACTACAGACTTTATTGAAGACTAGAGCGGATAACAACTCTATTATTATTTAATTGTTTATTTATCTATTTATTACCACTGTATGACTTTTAGATCATTCAATTCTGTGTTTGTATGATTTGTGTAAATCGTGTATTTATTTAAAGTATCCTCCAGACCACCCAAGAAGGATGGGCCCTGTTGAGTCTGGTTCCTCTCAAGGTTTCTTCCTGTAATTTTCAGGGAGTTTTTCCTTGCCACAGTCGCCCTCGGCTTGCTCAACAGGGGTTTTTGTATCTGTTGGTCCTGGATTTTGTAAAGTTGCTTTGAGACAATGTATATTGTAAAAAGCGCTATATAAATAAAGTTGACTTGACTTGACTTGACTAAATGTCAGGTATCCTGTCATAACAACTACACTAATTTCAGGTATCCTGTCAAAACAACTACACTAATTTCAGGTATCCTGTCATAACAACTACACTAATTTCAGGTATCCTGTCATAACAACTACACTAATTTCAGGTATCCTGTGTAACAACTACACTCATTTCAGGTATCCTGTCGTAACAACTACACTCATTTCAGGTATCCTGTCGTAACAACTACACTCATTTCAGGTATCCTGTCGTAACAACTACACTCATTTCAGGTATCCTGTCATAACAACTACACTCATTTCAGGTATCCTGTCATAACAACTACACTAATTTCAGGTATCCTGTCGTAACAACTACACTCATTTCAGGTATCCTGTCGTAACAACTACACTAATTTCAGATATCCTGTTGTAACAACTACACTAATTTCAGGTATCCTGTCGTAACAACTACACTAATTTCAGGTATCCTGTCATAACAACTACATGAATGTCAGGTATACTGTCATAACAACTACACTATTTCAGGTATCCTGTCATAACAACTATACTAATGTCAGGTATCCGGTCATAACAACTACACTCATTTCAGGTATCCTTTCATAACAACTACACTAATTTCAGGTATCCTGTCAAAACAACTACATGAATGGCAGGTATCCTGTCATAACAACTACACTAATTTCAGATATCCTGTTGTAACAACTACAATAATTTCAGGTATCCTGTCATAACAACTACACTAATGTTAGGTATCCTGTCATAACAACTACACTCATTTCAGGAATCTTGTCATAACAACTACACTCATTTCATGTATCCTGTCATAACAATTAAACTAATGTCAACTACACTAGAGACAGTGGCAGCCTAGTGGGTAGAGATTTGGCTATATGTTTTGTTTTGGTTTTATTAGGATTTTAACGTCATGTTTTACACTTTGGTTACATTCATGACAGAAGAGGTAGTTACTCATTACACAAGATTCATCAGTTTACAAGGTTATATTGAACACAGTCATGGACAATTTAGTATCTCAATTCACCTCACTTGCATGTCTTTGGACTGTGGGTGGAAACCGGGAAGAATATGCAAACTCCACACAGAAAGGACCCTGACCGCCCCACCTGGGGATCAAACCCAGGACCTTCTTGCTGTGAGGCGACAGTGCTACCCACTTAGCCACTGTGCCGCCCGAGATTTGGCTATCAATCAGAAGATTGTCGGTTTAAATCCAGGCTCTGCTATGTAGCCACTGTTTGCCCTTAACCTTGTCTGTATATGTATATATGACAAAGGCGTTCTTCATTCATTCATTAACCAAATGCATCTCCATTAGTGATTTGCATATTTAGTTAGCGCTTGCAATGAACTGTTCACTTTGTACAACATCTACATTCTAAACTGGTTCTGCTTACTGTGTTTATGATCTTACTGTTCTACATCACTGCTATGTTCACTATATTATGCTGTTTTTAATCAATAAGTGTTTTTACATCCGAGTTTCAGATTTTGGTGGCACATATGAGCTTGTTGGTCAACCGGCGACTAATGACAGTTGGTTTGCTGTGAAAAAAAAAAAAGCAAGCGGTTTGGCTGAGAAAAAAAAACCTTGGTGAAAAACTCTCATTTTAATCAGGTTGCATCACCCAGTCAAAACAAGTGTAAGTGTTTCATCATGTTTATATTCATTTCACATTTAACACCCTTTTGGTTAACAGTTAACCATGAACCAAATGTGCCACACTTAAGTAATGAAAAAATGTGATTAAATAATACATTGATCATTACAATAGACAATAGATTTTTTTTTAACTAAAAATGGAACAGCTCTGCAGTCTTTGGATATCACTGTCAGTTAGTAAAAAAAAGGCTGAAGTAATATGCTGCAATGGGCATCAAGTGTTCAAAAATAGCTGCACCAGCCTTTTTGATGCACTGTTGCGTAAATTCACATCTGCTTTCGACTCAGAAGTTTTGAAGTTGGAAGTTGAGCATATTTTTGACAAATCAAAAGGCAAAACTGTGTATGTACTATAAGACTTATCCTTGTAGGTTAACCTTATGCTTATTCTTACACCCACTGAACCATTTTAATATGGACTTTACTTTGTGCCCGGATAATTTTTCAATTTCCATGCCACAAAAGTGTGACTCCCCAAAACTGCTGCCTCAACCAAGAAGATTACAATTTATTTTCATGTAATTCTAATATCTAGCATTTAAATTTCATTTTACTGGAACGAAGGGGCAGTTGGCTCTAGGGTTATATGCAGGCTTATTCTGGCATCTGCCAGATCCAAATTTGTATATCAGACAGCAAGATAGTGAAACATCATTTACCCCTGCTCTGAATGTATTTGGTGCTCTGGTTCTTTATACCACTGTAGCTGATGTTTAACACTGCACATGGTAATCTTAGCATGGTATAAAACAATTTGGCCTCAGTAAACCAATGTATTAAGCACTTTATAGCCAGTGCAGTTGTAGCCTAGTGGTTAAGGTACTGGACTAGTAATCAAAAAGCTGCTGGTTTAAGTCCCACCACTGCCAGGTTGCCACTGTTGGGCCCCTGAGCAAGGCCCTTAACCCTCGATTGCTTAGACAGAATACTGTCACAGTACTGTGTCATTTTGTATAAAAGCGTCTACTAAATGTTGAAAATGTAAATTTATTAACAGTTTATGCTCAGATCTAGCTTAAAGAAGCAAATTGGTATAAAGCCACAATTTTCAGAGGCTATTAAATTTATAACTTGGCAGTCCTGTTTTGCAGGCTTGTGTGTCTAACCATTTATCTACTGAACCGTTGTTAACAAATATAAGATGATACTCCTCTGGCACACCAATGACAAGATTCTAAACTCCTCAGTTTGAAACTCGGCATTGCCACCGTTCGGCTGGGCGCCATCTAGCTGGCATAATTGGCAGTGCCTGCAGCATACACGTTTATGCTAGGGTGGGATGACCGGCCTATGTGGGTGGGGTCTTCAAACGCTGTGTAAGGACCCTGATTGGCAGATAGAGAGGCGCCTGTGCAGAGTGCACCTCGACTGCAATCAGGAATCCCCCAGCAGCAGAAGACAAATCAACTACGCTAAATTGGGACAAAATGGGAGAAAAAATACATAAATAAAATTAGAAAAAAAATATGATCCATTTTGGATGTTAGGGCTGCATTTCGATAAAATGACTTGTTGAAATGTGGCATTTTCACAGTAAAAGTTAGACATGGGGTATTTCTAAAACAGCCAAACATAAGCATTAAAAGTGGTGACCACATATTTTTGGCCATATTGTACATTTAATGTGAGCAGCCATGTGCTGCTCTAATTGGCAAAATTACTTGTAAATGTATGTGGCTTAGGTTAGTTATTCTTGGTTAGATGAGATGTCAGAAAAAAAGTAATTTTATCACTAAATGAATCCCAGGAGGGACACATTTCTGAAGCTACTTTGGAGCTACTGGAAAATGATAGTGAGAGATATGATTTAACAGCTGCTCTGAGATCTATTATTCTTACAGTACTTGTATTCTGAGTGACGATTTTTTATTAAAAACTTAAACAAACCTCAGATCCACAGTACAGGCATTCCAGATTCAAGTGGGGCAGCCGAAGAGAATACAATAGGGTAGCGTCAGCTGTATGCTAGCAGATGTTCCCAAATAATGAATTGGCTAATATGTCCCTGTAGAGTTTGTTTATACAGGAAAAAAGCAAGACTGTGATAAGGATTAGCCAACATTATGCTGTTTGAAATCTGAATAGCCTTTCACAGGTAAACCTTTTCATTAAACATAGCCTAGCCGTAGCCTAGTGGTTAGGGTACTGGACTAGTAATCAAAAGATCGCTGGTTCAAGCCTCACCACTGCCAGGTTGCTGCTGTTGGGCCCTTGAGCAAGGCCCTTAACCCTCAATTGCTCAGACTGTATACTGTCACTTTGGATAAAGGCGTCTGCTAAATGCTAAAAATGTAAATGTAAACAATTAGATTCACACATAACATACTTAGGGCAGCATGGTGGGTTGCACCATCGCCTCACTGCCAGAAGGTCCTGTTTTTGAATACAAACTCACACTTTTTATTTGAATTCTGACAAATGTCCAACATTATCATCTGCTTTACAAAGAGTTTGATAACCATTTATTAAAATTGTAACAGTCCCAGTCCCCTACCAGTACCAGTACATGGGCTCTATGTTTCTGCCCCCTTCCTCTGATTTGTCCTAGTGTTAATCATCTCCATCTGTTCCCCATTTGTCCAATGATTGGTCCTTAGTACTTAGGGGTATTTACTACCCTTTCTGTTCAGTACTCTTTGTCGGCCATTAATGTTGTCAATGATGTTTTTGGCCTGACTACTGCATGCTCTTCTGGTTTGATCTGTCTGTGTTCTGTAGTTTCTGGTTTCTTGGCACTAATGGTATTTTCTTTTCTGTTGTCCTGTTCTGTGTATCCTTGCAACCATGCAATGTGATCTTGTTCTACCAGTTCTCTATGGTCCTATATTCCTTGTTCATTCCTATACTTTAAGTAGTCCCTTGTTTGTCTGGTTATTAGTTGTTAGTTGTTAGTTAGTCTGGAACTGTCAACTAGCATTAGCATAGTGTATGGTCTATTGTTTCATTTAGTTTACTGTAGAGTTTAGCACATCATGTTTTAGATATTATCATTTAGATATTAGCATAGGGTTTAGTGTTTATCGTCTTACATTAGCTTAGCATAGGCTAGGGATTCTCCTGTGCTTTTAGTTCTCCTGTCTGTGTCCACCTGTAGTAACTTGTACTGTGGTCCTGTCTGTTTAATTTAATAAACTCAATATGTATCGTACGTCTGTGCACCTGTGTCCTGCCTCCTCTCCCGAGTCCATTTTTACACAATGTCTGACCTATTAAGAACACAGCAAGGAAAAGCATTGCCATGCACACCACCAGTTTTTTCCAGACTATAATTCCATGAAGTTCGCACAGACCTGCCCCTCAGACTACCATCTCCTTATGACCGTACTGAACCATGCCCTGATGCATTTATTCTCCAGTGTCATTTCTACTTTCAGTTTGTAAAAAGCACAAAACCCATTGAACACTTAAAAGCACTATTCATGATATTCTGAATTACGGATGTGGCACATAAGTGGGCCAAGCAGATGTGACGCGACAGGAGCACCGCATTATATTCCGTCCAAGACTTTGTGGCTTGTCTCCAGGCATTATTTTCTAGGGGAAAAAGCCTATAGGAAAGAGTCAGAAAAGGTTTCTTCGCCGACTTCAGATAGCTATCCAGAGGTCTCTTCACAGACTACAGGTGGCTCTCCAGAGGTTCAGGCTCTAGACAGCCTGCCTGAACTCTCTTAGCTGACTCTAGTCACCTCATCTGACACCTTAATCATTCCTTCTGTCTCCCTTGTTGTCTGTGTCCTTTGTTCTGCCTCTCCCATACAGTTAACCAATGTGGAAACACCTTATAAGATGCAATAATATGTGACAGGCAATATTTCTCTTACAACTAGGGCCCTACTAAATTTTTGGGAAAAAATGCTTAATTTCATGGACCTCTTTAGTTTGCTGGACTTTGCTCTTTAGTTTCATGGACCTCTTTAGTTTGCTGAGTTTATAAAGTAAGAAATAAACTATACATAGATAAACTATCAGGAGCATAATAATTTACTGACTTGTTCTTTTGAGACGCAGCACAGACTACAGAGAGATGATCATGTGTGTAGAGAAGCACACTTTTCCATTGATTATGAAATCCCCAGAGACAAACTGCACTTAATACGTAAACACACACATCAAACATTGTCAGCACACTACACACCACAGAAAAGTCTGTTACACTAACTTAATTGCCGTATGATTGCCTCATGTTTCATACGCTATGTGAATGAAAAATGTTAAATCACTAAACACACATCTTACATTTTGAATTTTACAGCAAATTGCTTATTACACGGGAAACGGCTCATTTTATGGTCCGTGAAGCAATTTTCACAGCCATGAATTAGCAATGTGTTTATGTGACCCTCACTCGTCAACTGCTGTTCACCTGCTCATTCCTGTCCTTATCCAATCAGCAGCACAATGCATAAAATCATATATGTGATATTATGGGAGATTCAAATTATGAATGTGCAGCTGATGTGAAAGTCTGCAGCAATGACGTGTTTCAATCATGTCAACAATCTCAAACCGATGTTTCAGACCCCCGGGGGTATCCACGTCATAAAGAAATAAGGACTACTTTTATAGCATAGCTGGCACCACCAAGAAATAGCACAGTGTTCCATATAAAGCACCAGTGAGTGTATATGTGAATAAGATATTGTTATGAATAAGTTATTTAACACAAGCAACAGATTATTTGAGCTGATGTCTCTGGGGCTAAGCCAGCATGTCATGTACCTCACAATAACACAATGTGTCTAAACTCTGGACCATATTATTTGCATGCACTGACCTTTTGTCAGGGCCGGTCTGAGACCAAGACCTATCTGCTGTGCAGTGCTGTTTCTGAGCTATCTGGATCAGATAATAGTCCTCCCTATTCAGGGCTGGGACACCAGGGGACAGAGACTGTTAGTGGGAGAGATGGCATGGCTAGCAGACAGAGCTGTAAATAACTAATTCATTACGAGAGCAACTAAAGAGATACAATCCACTAGGACACTGGAGAATATGTACTAGCTCAAATACTCAGTCTCTCGTGCACACACACTCACTCCAAGAAACAGTGATTATATACATCTGTAAACACAGCTGCATTGAGCAATGACTCTTAATGACTGTGGCATTATAAAACACACACAAATGAGATGAATATGAAGGGGGAACTCAGGTTATTGTGGGGCGTTAGCTAATGTTGGGCATTTAAGTGCTTTGTCACTAGTGTAGTACTTAAAGTACCATTAAAACATTCACTGACCACTTTATTAGATGTATTGTACTATTACTGTGTGAAACCTCTGCTCTCAGAACAGCCTCAATTCCTTTGAGTTGTTAAAACATTATTAAGATTTCGGTCCATGTTGATTGCATTACATAGTTGCTACAGATGTCAGCTGCAAATTTATACTAAAAAATTATTCTACCTTGCCAAAGTGCTGCACTGAATTTAAATTTGGTGACTGGAATACATTTAACTTTTGTCATGTTTATGGGACCAGCTGAAGATGACTTGTTCTTTGTGACACATGGCATTATAATTCTGGAAGCAAGCATTATGAGATTAAAATTCTTAAGCAGTCGCAGTGACCACATCAGAGATGTTATTAAAAAAAGCCAGCCAAACTCTAATAAATAGAAGCACTGAAATGTCATTTGTCATTGATGTACTTTGTTAAATACACCGATCAGCCATAACATTAAAACCACCTCCTTGTTTCTGCACTCACATTACTGAATGTAGTCCATCTGTTTCTCTGCATGCTTTGTTAGCCCCCTTTCATGCTGTTCTTTAATGGCCAGGACTCCCAGGACCACTACAGAGTAGGTATTATTTGGGTGGTGGGTCATTCTCAGCACTGCAGTGACACTGACATGGTGGTGGTGTGTTAGTGTGTGTTGTGCTGGTATGAGTGGATAAGACACAGCAATGCTGCTGAAGTTTTTAAACACCTCACTGTCACTGCTGAACTGAGAATAGTCCACCAACCAAAAACATCCAGCCAACAGCGTCCTGTAGGCAGCGTCCTGTGACCACTGATGAAGGTCTAGAAGATGACCAACTCAAACAGCAGCAATAGATGAGCGATCGTCTCTGACTTTACATCTACAAGGTGGACAAACTAGGTAGGAGTGTCTAATAGAGTGGACAGTGAGTGGACACTGTATTTAAAAACTGCAGCAGCGCTGCTGTGTCTGACCCACTCATACCAGCACAACACACACTAACACAGCACCACCATGTCATTGTCACTGCAGTGCTGAGAATGATCCACCACCCAAATAATACCTGCTCTGTAGTGGTCCTGTGGTGGTCCTGACCATTGAAGAACAGGGTGAAAGTGTAATGGTTCTGTGGCGTTTGTGGGACTTACCACTCTTCCCTGACGTCACAGGCCTTACAGAGCAGTACAGAGCTAGGCCTTTAATAAGAGGCCAGCTCGTTAGGGTGAACGACCTGCAGCTGCGGCTCCCTTATTTAAGGGCACGCCGCCTGGCTGCAGGTGTCGCACCTTTTGTCTTGTTTGCTCCTTTTGTTTTGGGCACTGCGGTGTCCGTGGGGACTGCTGACGGCTCCCCCACGCTTCTTTTGTAGTTTTAGAGGTACCCCCGGTGGCATTAGGCCATCAGGGTGTGTAGACTGCAAGGTTGAGGTAATTAGCTTTTCTTTTACCTTCTTAGAAGTAGCGTGGTGCGATGTCGTGCAGTCCTCGTACTGTGTTTATTTTACCCGTTAGCATTTAGCATTAGCGGGTGAAGCCAGCCCCGTGACACGGCGCTGGTCCTCTCCCCGCTAATGTTTACCTAGCTAATCTAGCTGTGGTATTCGGCAGCCGGTGGGTGGCGTCTCGGTAAGACACTCGGGTGGTCTGCCAGCACCCCCGGTTCGAATCCGCACTAGGAGCTTGTGTAACTGCTTTGTTAACCGGTTCTCTTTACTCAGTTTGCATAACAGAGTGGCTCTAGCTGCGGCTGATGACGGAGCCCTCTGTTTCCCCTGAACTTCGCCAGGGGCGATTTCGGGGTTTTCGGTAGCTTAAAATAATTATTCTGGGATTCTGCAACCGCTGGGTGGCGACACCGCTAAGTGCGCGGCTGTCCTGCCAGCCTCCCCGGTTCGAATCCGCACCCTTTTTGTGTGCTTTAACAGATTGGCTCTAGCTGCGGCTGATGAAGGAGCCGTCTGTTACCCCGAACTGCGCCTGAGGCGATTTCGGGGCTTTGTAGCGTAAAACATTTAGTCTGGGATTCTGCAACCGCTGGGTGGCGACACCGCCAAGCACGTGGCCGTTCTGCCAGCTCACCCGGTTCGAATCTGCACCCTTTTCGTGTGCTTTAACAGATTGGCTCTAGCTGCGGCTGATAACGGAGCCGTCTGTTACCTCGAACTGCGCCTGAGGCGATTTCGAGGCTTTGTAGCCAAAAATAATTGTAGCGCCTTAAGCGCATGTAGTCATCTGCTTTTCCCCCGCTGCAGCAGCGCGCTGGTTACGCGCCCGGCTCTCACCCGAGCGGCCGGGGTTCGCGCCCAGCGTCTTTTAGTTTTCTTCTTTTCTTTTTGTTGCTGCCTGCATTCCCCAGCTGAAGTCCATCGGGGTTCCTTATGTTTGTTTTTGAGTTCTGTTTTGTGTGTGATGTTCTGTGTTTTTCTGTTAATAAATAAACTTTTATTTATTTAAACCTCCGCACTTGAGTCCTTTCTCTCCCACGTGACAGAAAGGTGCGACCATTTCTGGACTCAGTGGAGGACCCCCATTCTCTCCCAATAATTTTTTTGGGGGGGCACTCCCTGGTTGCTTATAGCAACCTGGGGGAATCCCCCGGTTGCCAGTAGCAACCTGGGGGGAACTGGACCGCTGGCTAGGGACCTCAGGAGAGGTCCCTTTAAGGAGGGGGTACTGTAATGGTTCTGTGGCGTTTGTGGGACTTACCACTCTTCCCTGACGTCACAGGCCTTACAGAGCAGTACAGAGCTAGGCCTTTAATAAGAGGCCAGCTCGTTAGGGTGAACGACCTGCAGCTGCGGCTCCCTTATTTAAGGGCACGCCGCCTGGCTGCAGGTGTCGCACCTTTTGTCTTGTTTGCTCCTTTTGTTTTGGGCACTGCGGTGTCCGTGGGGACTGCTGACGGCTCCCCCACGCTTCTTTTGTAGTTTTAGAGGTACCCCCGGTGGCATTAGGCCATCAGGGTGTGTAGACTGCAAGGTTGAGGTAATTAGCTTTTCTTTTACCTTCTTAGAAGTAGCGTGGTGCGATGTCGTGCAGTCCTCGTACTGTGTTTATTTTACCCGTTAGCATTTAGCATTAGCGGGTGAAGCCAGCCCCGTGACACGGCGCTGGTCCTCTCCCCGCTAATGTTTACCTAGCTAATCTAGCTGTGGTATTCGGCAGCCGGTGGGTGGCGTCTCGGTAAGACACTCGGGTGGTCTGCCAGCACCCCCGGTTCGAATCCGCACTAGGAGCTTGTGTAACTGCTTTGTTAACCGGTTCTCTTTACTCAGTTTGCATAACAGAGTGGCTCTAGCTGCGGCTGATGACGGAGCCCTCTGTTTCCCCCGAACTTCGCCAGGGGCGATTTCGGGGTTTTCGGTAGCTTAAAATAATTATTCTGGGATTCTGCAACCGCTGGGTGGCGACACCGCTAAGTGCGCGGCTGTCCTGCCAGCCTCCCCGGTTCGAATCCGCACCCTTTTTGTGTGCTTTAACAGATTGGCTCTAGCTGCGGCTGATGAAGGAGCCGTCTGTTACCCCGAACTGCGCCTGAGGCGATTTCGGGGCTTTGTAGCGTAAAACATTTAGTCTGGGATTCTGCAACCGCTGGGTGGCGACACCGCCAAGCACGTGGCCGTTCTGCCAGCTCACCCGGTTCGAATCTGCACCCTTTTCGTGTGCTTTAACAGATTGGCTCTAGCTGCGGCTGATAACGGAGCCGTCTGTTACCTCGAACTGCGCCTGAGGCGATTTCGAGGCTTTGTAGCCAAAAATAATTGTAGCGCCTTAAGCGCATGTAGTCATCTGCTTTTCCCCCGCTGCAGCAGCGCGCTGGTTACGCGCCCGGCTCTCACCCGAGCGGCCGGGGTTCGCGCCCAGCGTCTTTTAGTTTTCTTCTTTTCTTTTTGTTGCTGCCTGCATTCCCCAGCTGAAGTCCATCGGGGTTCCTTATGTTTGTTTTTGAGTTCTGTTTTGTGTGTGATGTTCTGTGTTTTTCTGTTAATAAATAAACTTTTATTTATTTAAACCTCCGCACTTGAGTCCTTTCTCTCCCACGTGACAGAAAGCAGGTTAAAAAAGTATGTAGAGAAATAGATGGACTACAGTCAGTAATTGTAGAACTACAAAGTGCTTCTATATGGTAAGTGGAGCTGATAAAATGGACAGTGAGTGTAGAAACAGGAGGTGGTTTTAATATGTTATGGCTGATCAGTGTACAGTATATTTCACATTAAAAGTGCATATCATGTACCCTAAAGTCACTGTTGTACCTTTTATGACGCACATACTTTTGTATTTTTATTATGGATCATTTAAACATGAAAAAGATCCTGCAACAAGAAAAATTACAATTTAGTACTTTAATTCCAGCCTATGTAATAGCATATGACAACAGACCACTCCATTTATTATTTATTTATTTATTTATTAGAATTTTAACATCATGTTTTACACTCTTTGGTTACATTCATGACAGAAACGGTAGTTACTCGTGACACAAGGTTCATCAGTTTACAAGTTTAATGTCAAACACAGTCATGAACAATTTTGTATCTCCAATTCACCTCACTTGCATGTCTTTGGACTGTAGGAGGAAACCGGAGCTTCCAGAGGAAACCCACACAGACAAGGGGAGAACATGCAAACTCCACACAGAAAGGACCCAGACCGTCCCACCTGGGGATCAAACCCAGGACCTTCTTGCTGTGAGGTGATAGTGCTACCCACTGATCATTTTGCCACCAGGGGCGTAACTACAGGGGGGCAGGGGGTGCAGGTGCACTGGGGCCCATGGGGTTTGGGGCCTCCACGACATGAAGTCAACCCCCCACCGCACTGCCTTCCCCATTGGCTGCACTCACCAAGTTGTTATTATTATATTACAATATTTTCGTATCATGATTTTGCTGAGCGCAAGGAACACCGCATGAATTTCTGAGTACATACATATATTTATTTATTTATTTAGCTTTATGAAATGCCTTGTGTGCAAGGTGGGAGTACAGGCTATTACATACTTACACCTGTGGCACTGGGCTGGGAGGCAGGAGGTCTGGAGCCTATCCCATGAAACACATGCAAAGTCTCTTACAAAGCACTTGTTTTGACATGTACCTGAGCCAATGACAGATAATATTGATCAAAAATGAAACCAGTTCACTCCAAAAGGAGGATTTTTAAGTGTCCGTCCTAGCGTTGCGTGGATGGAGGACTGCCAGCTGAAAAGCCGGACTGTCCGACCTAAAACCGGACGTCTGGCCACCCTAGGCAGGATAGATACCCTCTCTTGGGAAAATACAGGCAGCAGGTGAAAAGTAGAATATAGAGGGGAGATGACAGGAGACGAGAATAAAAGGCCGAATCCAGCATTGGTTTCAAACAGAATGTGTAAGCTGAGTGCTGGATTAATTTAAATTTCCATGGTGATTCTCTGCTGAAAATACTTTCTTCACCTCTAGGTCTGGTTTTAATGAGTATACTGGATACTGGCACAGTCGGAGCTGCTGGTGAAGGCTCTCTCAGCGAGTGTTCTTACAGTCACACACACGCAGAGAGGCATTCAAATAGTCAGACAGACAGCACAATGATGTCTGTGGACTCAAAAGTTGCACTTCCTTTTCCACTTAGTTTTTTAGATGTGTTGTTTTTACAGTGTCATTAAATATACTTGATGACTGGGTGGATTCATCAACATTTAGTTTCCTTCAATATCTAAACTACAGAACAGAGTCTTTCAGTGCCCCCCTTTTAAGATAGCAACCTGGTTCCATTAAAAGGACAAAACAGATGCTCCTATTTGCTGTCCCTTTCTGACTTGCACTGCAGTAGCCAACAGCTTGGACTGTTGGGGTGGAATCTAAGGTGTTTCTTAATTAAGATGGTCTGAAAATCTTACCATGGCCCTGCTGAGCCAATTAGTTCCAGATTAAAAGGAGCATTTCGTAAGATTTTGTGGTTGAACAATTGAAATGTTAAAACAATTTGTTTACCTTTTGTATGTTTGGGAGATACAGGGCCTTTGGGTGTGTATCTACATCTCAATCAAAATGTAAAATATCATATGTACACAAGTGTGCACACCCTTTGACAAGACACCCAAAAGTAAGTTGAGGTGCATTTTGTTTTTACTGATATAGCTTGAGATGTTTCTACAATTTAATTGGAGTCCACTGTGGTAAATTCAATTGAGTGCACATGATTGGGGATTGCCAACACCTGCCTATATAAGGTCCGACAGTTTACAGTGCATATCAGAGAAAACTCCAAGTCATGGGGTCAAAGAAATTATCTACAGACCTCAGAAACAGGATTGTGTCAAAGCATAGATCTGGAGAAGGGTACAGAAAAATTGCTGCAGCTTTACAGGTCCCAAAGAGCAAAGTGGCCACCATCATTCGGAATAAGTTTGGAACCACCAAAAATCTTCCTAGACCTGGCCGCCCGGCCAAACTGAGCGATCGGGGAAGACGGCCTTGGCCAGGGAGGTGAGCAGGAACCTGAGGGTCACTCTGACAGAGCTCCAGCGTATCCTTGTGGAGATGGGAGAACCTATTAGAAGATCAACCATCCAGGCAGCACTCCACAAATCACACCTTTATGGTAGAGTGGCCAGACGGAAGCCACTTCTTAGTAAAAGGCACATGACAGCCCGCTAGAGGACTCTCAATTCATGAGAAACAAGATTCTCAGGTCTGATGAAACTAAAATTGAACTTTTTGGCCTGAATACCAAGCGTCACGTCTGGAGGAAACCAGACACCTGGCTAATGCCATCCTTACAGTGAAGCATGGTGGGGGAAGCATCATGATGTGGGAATGTTTTTCAGCAGTGGGAGCGGGGCGACTAGTCCTGATAGAGGGAAAGATGAATGCAGCTAAGTACACCGAGATCCTTGAAGAAAACCTGAGTCAGAGCGCTCTGGACCTCAGACTGGGGTGAAGGTTTACCTTCCAACATGACAACGACCCGAAGCACACAGCCAAGAGAACAAAGGTGTGGCTGCGGAGAAAGTCTGTGAATGTCCTTGAGTGGCCCAGCCAGAGTCCAGACCTGAATTCAATCGAACATCTGTGGAAAGAGCTGGAAATGGCTGTGTACAGACGCTCCCCATCCAACCTGATGGAACTTGCAAGGATATGCCAAGAAAAATGGGTAAAAATGACTAGAAAAAAGTGTGCCAAGCTCGTAGCTTCTTTCCCAAGACGGCTTGAAACTGTAATTGCTGCCAAAGGTGCATCAACCAAGTATTAGGCTAAGGGTGTGTACAGATATGTAACCCCTAAATAAACGATTTTTGTCAGTAAAATTGCATATTTTCTTAACCGTTTTCACTTTGTAATTATTGCAGATTGTGTGTAGATGTTTGAGGCAAAAAAAGAACTCAATCTGTTATAGAATGGGTCTGTAACCTAATGAACGTGGAGAAGGTGAAAGGGGTGTGCAGACTTTCCGGCTTGACTGTAAACACAAGAAGTCTAGCCCTGACTCTTGGGTGACGCAGTAGTCTAATACGCTATCGACTCTCTGTTCAAGTCTCACTGGTGCAATCAGTCTGGTTGGCTGCTCAACAGACATAGTAACTACTCCAGTCTAATCAAGGTTCCAGAATAAGTGTTGAAAGCATAGAGAGATGAGGGAGCGTAGTCCTCAGTACATGCTGAAACTCTGTGTAAAAAATATTTCGCAGCTCAGTGACAAAGCAAGCTCTGGTGTTGATGAACTCATGAGATTTTAGAAAAATTCCTAGTAAGTGTTAATTAGTATGAGATATTACAGAGCAGAGCTGAGAAAGTTACTGATCCCACAGGGAGTGGGTTTCACACTCATGGTGTTAGTGAGTTCGGGTTGTTAGTGACGTGCTGGTGACTTACTAAGCAGTGTTACAGTCATGCTGAACAGTTTTGCAGTCGCGCCGAACGTTTTCAAGTATCCCAGACTGCATGCAGAGATATGCTTTATTGACAAGCCCATGCAGTGTTCAGCCTCGGCTCGGCTTTACCCCTCATCATCCCTGCTTTCAATCAGTTCAAAGCACAAGGTCACAAGAACTTAACATGCATTAATGCAGCTCTGCAACAGGCTTAAGCTGTTGGTCCTGCCTAACTCCGACACCAGTAGGCCGGCGAACGTGGCCTGCCTGCTGACTGACACGAGAGCTACTGGGAAAAAGAGATAGGGAGAAGGATGACATGCACACAATAGCCATTGTAATGCTTCAGCTATGCCACTAATGCACTCTCACCATGCTGCATTATGCCACACGCATTCAAGTGGCATTCTGATCTGCCATCCGGTCCTCTTGTCACCCAAAGGTTTATTTTCCTCCATGCTTAAACAATGATTATTATAATTAAAATATCTATTTAACACACTTTCTATAAATACTAGGGCCTAAAGTGTATTCGATTAAAAGAAACAAATCATAAAAGAAAATTAAAATATAAAGTAAAAAATATAAATAATAACAGTAATAATAAATTAACAAATACATTTTCAATAATTAAATCATCTAAAACAAATCTTAATCACGACTGCAGTTGGTCCAGAGCTCTCTCAAAATGACAGGGCACCAATATACTGCAAGAAATCACATTTTTACAGATTTTTACTTGCTAATGCAAAATTGCTTAAGTCATAAAGTAAACAGGTGAATATTTGATGTCCAGCAATAGACAATCTTTGTCCAGGATGTATTTCTGTGTGGCGCCAGACTCACTGTGACCATGATTAGTATAAAGGAGTTAATGAAAATACATAATAAATTAATGAGAAAGAGCAAACAGTGAATTGTTGGTGCCTACATGTTCTTAAATGTAGCCCTACAAAAAATGAGTTTTAACACTAAACATATGAATATGGGTGATTCATTTAGCCAATGACATGATAAAGCTGGATAAGTAGATGCTGATTTTATAAAGAAGGATTTTCGGTTTGGCTATGAACCCATGGAGCTGTAAAACATGTGAACAGTGACACAGCTTCTAATTACTGGCAGACTTGTTTTTCGATGGTTCTTGAATTGTGACTTACTATCCAGACACAGTTTGCCTCAGCAAAAGATGCCAGTCTTGGCCAGAATGTACTTAAAGAACAGTGGTCTATTTTGTGAAGGTTGAGAAAACACATGTACATGGGTACAGAAAAGTCACTAGCTGCAGGCAGTTATAATCCTAAGGTATCAGAAAGCCACCAAGTTTAAGAGAAGCTACCCAAAACCAAACTCCATATGTAAACATAATTAAATCATTATATGACAACCTAGAATGTAATATAGATCTCCACCTCCAACCTATCACAATCATTTTTTAATTAGCTCCTTGCTGTAATGTTTTGGTTTCTGTTATTATGTCTGCATTATATATACCATGCTGTGAATGGGTATGACGTTACACAAGATGAACACGGAGGCACAAATCAGACTTAAGCCTTTGCTATCACGATTTTAACATTTGTTTAATAGAACCATGCTGAGAGTTGGCTGAACTGCTGTAAGACATTCAGTATGGGATTAGTATAAGCCAATACTTAATACACAAGGTATCTGATACAGGACCTCCAAAATACATCAGGCTTAAGTTGAAATGTGCATGTGTGTGTAGGAGAACGATTTGGAAGCTTGGCTGCGTTTAGCTACGTAGTCTGATTTTATTAAGTTGCATCATCTAGCATTCTATCCTTCAGCCGTAGGTCTCATACAACCCTTCACTGCTCCATCTGTTCTCATCATCCCTCCAACACTCTGCTATCTTCTCACAGTCACACTGCTCACCCGACAGGATCTCATGTCTGTATTGCGGCTCTTTGAATTATGATGGCACTGTTTTTTTCTCAGCAACTCTCGGCTCTATCCATCGCTGCCATCTGTCTCTCTGTCATCTCCATTTTTCCTTTTTGTTTTTGTGAGTGTCATTTTACAATAAAGTGCTGTTTTTTTCTTTCCTCTGTCGGTCAAACACTTCTTGTTCACAAGCTGTGATGCTGTTTGTGGTGTGGTTTGCTCAGAGGGGGCACTTATTTACCGTTTAACCAGTGCCAACAATTCTGTCAAAATAAGTCACCAGACAGACTGGTTCATTTCATTTCTTAGGAGTCAGTGGACAACCTATTGTTTTGTGAATTGTCATCTTGTTGAAGAACTCAATTACACTTGGCTTTAAATGGTGGACAGATGACCACATATTCTTCTTCAGGGGTTTTGGTAGAGAGTATTATTCATAGTCTGACTTATATTGACAATTCTCCAAGGTTCCAAAGCAACAAAGCAATTTAACACCATTACACTGCCACCACCAAGTTTGACAGTTTGTATGATGTTCTTAATATTTTATTATATGTAGTATTAGCTTTAGAGTCAATGTAATAGGACCTTTGTCTTCCAAAAATAATTACTTTTAACTGATGGGTCCACAAAAGATTATCCCTAAAGGCTTCAAGGTCATCAAGGTGTTTTTTTTGGCAAAAGCGTCTTTCCAAGAACTATCTTGAACTTTGTAAAAAATGTCTTCTGCCATACACAAACCACAAACCCTCCCCTTATTTTATCTACTAAATTAAGATGATCACATGGGATGTAGCAACAGAAAAACTGACCAAGGCCTGCAAAATGCAAATGAACAGATTAAATATTAATTGAAATTATTACATTTCATAAATATTTAATGAAAAAACATTACAGCCATAACTGTAGCAGTAGGTGTAAGAACTGCATGTGTTTAGGTGTTTAAAAAATATGTTTTTATATCGTTGGTATTCTTTACAACATGCCTGAAGGTAAAATAGAATAAAATACCCTTTATGTTATATAAACATATGCATGAGCAAAGTACAATAAAAAAGCTTTTTATGTATATGCCAGCATGTCTGGAGGCTGGGGTCAAAGCACAGGGTCAGCCATTGTACGGCGCCCCTGGAGCAGACAGGATTAAGAGCCTTGCTCAAGGGCCCAACAGTGGCTGCATAGCAGAGCCTGGATTTGAAACCACAATCTTTTAATTGAAAGCCCAAAAGCTCTACCCACTAGGCTACCACTGTCACAGGTGGACGGGCTACTAAGTCACTCCATTAGTGAGTGAGTTAACAGTATGTGTGTGATTTCCTGCAATAGATTGGCATCTGGTCCAGGGTAAATCCCACTCCAAGTCCTGCGTTTCCAATGAAACACTTCAACCAGTTGCTAATTAAGATCTATTAGTTAATCATAATCCAAAGAATTTCTTTCACTCAAGGGATGCATACTGAATCTGATTTTACTAGTGATTCGAATGTTTGTGTTGAATTACAAGCTCCTCGTTTGTAGTACATGTTTTAATTGTTTATAGCATGTGATGCAGATCTGTAACTAAAATCTTCCCCTCCCCAGACAATCTACTGCTCTGATTATCAATACAATCAAAGTGGGTTTCATCTGGGTACTTTGCTTAACCTCTTTAAACATGCAGAAGTGCACTGGCCACTTTAAAAAGTTACCCTTGGTGTGAATGAGTAAGTAAATAGGTGAGTCTGTGGTGCCCTGTCAGGCGGGCATTCCTGCCTGGTGGCCACTGTTTATGGATGGCACCAGACGTGCAGTCATGCTGATTATCCCACATCTGAGGCCAAGTCTGAGGCCATGGTTATCTCCCGGAAAAGGCCCACATCTTTTTCTGGGAGATAACCATACCGGCTGCTTTACACTCAGCTGCAAACCGCTTAAGTGCATGGTGGAGGACTCCAAAGAAAGCTAGAAGGACATTATCATCTGCACATAGCAGAGACAACACCCCCCGACCCCCTTGATGTAAGCCCTCCTGTCCCAGACTATGTCCTGACTTACTGCCGAGAATGCAAACACATCTCAAACTCAGAGAGTACAAGGACCGAAAGGCTCACCTCTGCAAACCTGGCACCCCACATTCCCAGAGCAGTCCTTACAGGATATCTCTGGTAACTTGGTCATATGCCCTCTCTAAATCCACCAAACACATGTAGACTGGAGTAGCAAATTCCTATGCCCCCTAAATTATGTGCAAGAGGGTAGAGTTGATCCGCTAGTCCATGGCCAGGACGAAATCTGTACCGTTTCTCCTAAATCCGAGGTTCAAATATCCTGAATCTGAGCATCTTCTTTTCAGAACCTTGGCAAAGACTTTTCCAGGGAGACTGTGTGATGCCCCAATAGTTGGCACACACACTAGTCCGCTTTTTAAAAATGAAAACCACCACCCTGGTTTGCCAATCCAAAGGTACTGTTCTCTATCTCGATGCAATTTCGCAGAGGTGTGTATCGAGTGCCTTGAGCAATTCTGGTCAAATTCTCTCCAGAGGCCTTGCCACCGCAAAGCTTTCCAACTACATTAGTAACTTCTGACAAGGAAATGGAATACATTAATCATTTCATTCATTGCAATGCAGACCTTACTCATTTTAAGTCTGGAAATCAGAACGTGTATAACCATATGTACACAAATTCAAATTCTACCAACAGGTAGGATGAATGCAGTGAGTCAATAAAGCTGCAGGGTATCTGTACTGACTGTGGAAGGCATGTGGAATTATTACAGATGCAGTGATGCTTTTGAAGCATAGCTGTCTGCAGCAAGGCTCTGCCCATCCTTCATAAGTCACTATGCATTAGACAGTCCTGAACATGAAGTATTCATGACTTTTGCATCTGAACATCTGACACAGAATGTATGGTCATACACCACGTGGCCAAAAAAATAAAAACACCCCTGTTAATTTAGGGGTTTATCTACATTACAGTTAATGGTTTTAAAACAACCCAATGTTTCCAGTTTTAACTGATATTTGTGCGGATTAATGTCTCAATTTACTGTGGGAGTAAGGAAAACAAAACTGAATCTTTATTTTCATTTAAAGTAGCCACATTTTGCAGATATAACAGTTAACACAATGTTTTCTACAACAGAAATCAAAATTGTTCAGTAGGTTCCTCCCAACACTGTTGCATTTCATCAAATGTTCATCCAGTTCATTCCAAACCTGTGTGGCCATGATTTAAAGCCTACTATCTCACTCTGTTCTTGATCTAAAGTAGTTCTGTCATAGTCTAAGGGTATGCAATGGATCATTGTCATGCTGTAGGATACACCACTGACCAACTAGAAGTAGACCAGAGAGTATTGCATTTTGCTGCAAGATGCTGTGACTGGATTCCAGTCACATGCAAGTTGCCAACTCTGAAACCAGCAAAAGAGCCCTAATTATCACACTTCTACCTCCATATTTGACACATGATATCACACCGAGGAATCATCCTGTTGCTTACTCACTTTTTGTGTACAAAAGCCCTGGGTGATGAACTGAAAAATCATAAGTCTACAAGACCATCATCCTGTCATCAGAAGTCATAATATCATGCACTGGAGCCACGGTAGTACAGCAAAACTAGGTTTGATCTCCACTTCTGGTGACTGTGTCTGGTCTGTGTGGACTTGTGGTTTAGCACCAGGTACTTCAGTTTTCTCCACCTCCCAGAATTATGAATGTCTTCACATTTATAAGCAAAAACAGACTAGCAAATACGACAGGATTCAATAGAAGCAACTAATGTGATTCAGGCCTTGATTAGGGACCAAAAGTGACAGCTTAGCAGTAGTGAGGCAAGAACCCTAATGTTCTAATCAATAGTTTAGTACCTTGACAGCTGGGTCACCTCTGTTTATGCCAGTAGCTCCTAGATATAAGTGTGTGCAAAAGTAAGTGTAGGGATATATTCCCAAGACCCCTTTCAAGATCAAGCGGTAAGTAAGTAGGTGAAAGTATAGATTAATATTCGATGCAAAGTGAATAAGCTGTGCATGGATGATGGCATTTTACTATGGTATTCAAGAAGGCAGAAACTTGCTGGCCAGTGTATCCAGCTATCCCCAGCCAAAAACCAGACCAAATTCCAATAAGTTGGTAAAAGAAAACATATTTCTTACATTCAAAACCATTAACATTTTGATATTTATTTACTACAAGACCATCATCCTGTCATCAGAAGTCCACCTGAGGTGATGCATGGCCCAAACAAGCCTCATTTTATCTTAAGTCTTCTCTATACAGTTAAAACTAGGACCTGCTAACTTCTACCAGTGTTAAAGATGTGCTTGAAGTTGTTGTTCTTTGAGCCATCCATCAAGCAAGCCGTTGACCATCAGAAAATTTTCTTCCACTGCTGTTTTGGCTTTAGTTATACTTCTTCCTGTCAGATATACTCCAGTTTCTAAGTGTCTTCTTGTTATAGGGTGGTGAGCACAGTTGTAACTCAGCACCTGCAATGTTAGAGCATTAAGCCCAAATGCAGAAGGCTTAACCAAGGCAGAATAATACTGTCACTGTTTGTTGGCTGGGTCCCCAGAAACCAAAATTAAGAAAAAAAAAGCCAGCCAAAAGGCCAGCGGGAGAAGTCATCAAGGCTGACTTTCAGCAAGGCATATCAAGCAGACAAATGACAAATTAGGACCAAAAACATAGTCAGAGGGCTTAAACTGAGTTAAGTACACTTATAAGGGGCTGTCCCCAGGTGGAGCAAGTAACGTTTGATAAAGTGCAAATAATGGGCTGTACTGCTAAGAATTCTCAAACATGCCGAAAAGTATCGAGAGCTTAATTACTTACTGGACACTGAAAGAAACAGAGTGAATCAATAAACACTTGTAACAAGGTCAACTCTAGTCACCAATCAAGCAGAGTCTCACATAAAATCATGTACTGAAAATCTGTGGCAGTCACAAACTAACCACTAATATTTCTTTAACACACACACACCCACACACCCACAATCATAGGACTCACTGGTCTAATAAGTGCGACAACAATTTTATCTACACCATCCACATACATGCAGCCTCATATCTGATAATGAGCTTTATCATCCAGGGTGTAAGAATCTCACATTGGAATTAGTGGTGCAATTATCAGCTGTGTGTGTGTTGTAGTAGTTCATTTTGCAGTAGGCTGTATCAAAGCCAACTCTAACTAGAATTTTTTACTTTCTTGTGCTCACTTGGACGAAAAATTGCAAGTGAACTGTTTATATTTAAAAAAGTTATGTGTGGCTGGTTAAGTATGAAACTGTGGTGATAAACATTTACTGTGGTATAAAAGGTACAAATCCTTGTATATGTCACAATTTCTAGACAAGTATCAGTTGCACTTGTTACTTAGTGCTTTTGGGGCTTAAAGCAGTGTGATGATTATCCGATAAACTAGGTACAGATGTACAAACAATCAACCGAGTAATTACCATGACAACACGCTGGAAGTGAATTTGGTTACCACACATGACAACAGAAAATTGGCTGTAAATTAACTTTTGTTCTGTCATAGTTGTGTCTCTTAGAGACATGTCTGATTGCACATGTTAAACTAAAACATCTGCTATTTTAAGCATTATATTGGTAAGACTTAAATCTAGATGGAATGGCTTTATTTGTCATATATACATATACACGTGTACAGTACAACAAAATTCTTTCTTCGCATATCCCAGCTTGTTTGGAAGCTGGGGACAGAGCGCAGGGTCAGCCATTGTATGGCGCCCCTGGAGCAGAGAGGATTAAGGGCCTTGCTCAAGGGCCCAACAGTGGTAGCATGGCAACAGCCTTTTGATTGATAGCCCAAAGCTCTACCCACTAGGCTACCACTTGTTTTGGGACCAAAAGAGACCAAAAGTGGCAGCTTAGCAGTAGTGAGGCAAGAACCCATAATGTTCTAATCAATAGTTAAGTAGCTTGACAGCTGGGTTACCTCTTTTTATGCCAGTAGCTCCTAGATAGTGTGTGTGCATGGGAAAGTGTAAAGATCTGTTCCCAAGACCCATATTAGGATTAAGTGGTTACTAATGATAAATAAATAAAAGTTTATGGATTGAAATTTGATGAAAAGTGAGTAAGCTACAGAACAGCATGGACACTATGGTGTCCAAGAAGGCAGAAATTGGCTGGCCAGAGTATTCAGCTATCCCCTGCCAAAAACCAGACCAAATTCCATTAAGTTGGTTTAAAAAAACATATTTCTGACTAGACTTACATTCAAAACCATAATTATTTTCATATTTATGCTTCACATTCTCTTTGGGGCCATCAGTCAGCTTGTATTTCCAGTGTGGTGAGTCACACGACATTTGCAACATACTGCCACAAACAATTTTTCTCTGTAATAATAGAACATGCTGAACATGAACATGGTCCTATGTTTCAGGACCCATACTTTCAAAAGAACCATGCATGTGTAAATAAATCCTATTGAATTAAAAGGGGCCAATGCAAACCAGTTCATAGTGAGATTAGTTCTACCCCAATTGCACGGATCCTGGTCTTGTTTTCAATTTGGAATTCCAATTCACATGGCTATTTCACTGCAGATTTTAAGCTCTGTCATCATGTACAGTGGAAGGATGTGTAGCCTAGCCTACATACGCTAAATACGTTCCTGGCTTGTGAGTATTATGTTTATAAAAGGGGTGCAAGTTAAAAAATACATAAATACAAATTATGTACATCTAAGTAATCCTGTTTAATATCATTTTAAGCAGACATATGATTAATGAGTAGTGGGTGTTTGAAACCAGCTACATCAGAAACTGCAGAACTGCAGAAATGTAATTTCATGCTTTGGGTAGTTTTGCTGTACTTGTGAATGGCAGGCCGCTAATTAAAACCATGTCTTGCCACTTTTGTTTAAAAAAATGAATGTAAAAATGTCTCTTGGTGTGATATATGCACATGGAGCTTACGTGCACAACGGTCAGGTCCAGTCTTTATAAGGATCCCAATTAAAGACTGTTGAAAACTAAATATGGCTATTAAAGATTAGGAGTGGTAAAAAAAAAAAAGCATTGGCAGAAGCATCTTGACTTGCTCTTTAAATAATTTGCACTGGTGCACAGGTTATAATACGTTTTCTAAAGAATGTATGGTAGATTTGAGGTTTCTGTTTGGTTTCTGAACATTGCTGAACATACTACGGCAATCCCAATCCTCTGTAGTTTTATACAGCTACTTCCATCATCATATTCATAGTATTACAAAAGTGTTTTAAGATGAAAAACTGTATAGTGTGTGTAAATAAGCTAACGTTTGTTGAACCAAAGGTTTACATAGATCACTGACATAAGCCAGTTAGCTGTATGAGCCTAGCTGTGCTTTGACGACTTTAAGCACTATGTGTTAAAATGTGTGAATGTGCATCAGTTGCTGTTTCAACAAATTTGATCATTTCAATAAGATTGCCTTATGGCTTTATTTTACAGCCTAACGAGCCTAGGGGCAGTTGTTGGGCCCTTGAGCAAGTCCCTTAACCCTTAATTTTTTAGACTGTGTACTGTAAGTCACTTTGGATAAAAGTGTCTGCTAAATGCTGAAAATGTAAATGAGAGCTATTTTAGTTATAAGTTAGCAAGCAGTCGATTAGGATGTGTTTGGTGGAAATTGGTATTTGGCAGATCTAGCATAAGTGAGAATGTGTTAATAAGGTGTGTCCAATGCAGCAGTGTATGCCACCTAGTCGTTGCATTTTTCTAGTTGAGTTTTTGAAAGCTTACTTTTGGGCATACTTTGTGGAGTTTGTTTAGGTACTGTGTATCCCACACAGACTGCCATCTGTTTTTAACATAAACTGAAGGTTTACATTTATACTCTATTGCTATTAGGAGGGCGTGGTATAGCTCAATCTGTATAGTGGTAGAATTTTCTTAGCTGCATACCGCTCTGTTGCTACTGCTGCTGATACTTGTTCCGCGTGTTTGACACTATCTGTGTATATACCTGTATAGGTTGGGTACCTTACTCTAATGTAGAGGAATTCTTTAAGATTGATGTATGGAAATGTGAGGGCTTATTGAGCTTGGTGATTTTCAGAATGGTGTTAGGTTTTTTGAGTTTCCATGGTGGGAGGGCATTGACGTGCAGCCGGATGAAAGTGTTTAGGACCAGGTTTAGGGCATTCAAGTGTTCTTTAGCTCCTATTCCAAATGGCTGTATGTTGTTTGGTTTTGTACTGTACTAGAGTAAGAGTTTACATGCATATTGGAGGGTAAGTTTTAATCCTCTGTTTTCAACTGATGGAATGGTTGCTGTGCCTCCTCGTATAGGCTTGGTATGGGTTGGTATGAAAGGCTCCAATGCCAATCTAATCCTCTGGTGGTGCATGGTGTTCAAGTGGGCCAGGTGTGATTTTCTCCATAGACGATACTTCCAGAGTCTAGTTTGGCTCGGATTATGGATCTATAGATGTGAATGATCAAGGAGTATTCTGCATCCCATTCGGTGCAAGACAGTATTTTCATTACATTCAATTTCTTAAGGTTTTTTTTTTTTCCAGAGACTTGATATGTGAGATAAATAAAAGCTGATGCTGAGTTGTAACTGGCATTCTACCATGGGCATATATTTCCTTCTGTATCCAATGCACAGATAATCAAAACATAAGCTATGGAATGTTTCTGGTGAAATCTCCTTGGTTAAACTATTGATCTTAAGGTTAAAAAGTATGACAGACAGAATGCTCCCTTGTGAGATTCCCATTTCCTGATTGTAGTTTTTTGAGTATGTGTTATTGATTCTGACTTTGAACCGTACGTTTTTAAGGAAGTCCGTTATGAAAGCCGAGAGTCATCCCTCGAGGCCGGCTTGACGGTGATCTTTCAAAATGCCATATCTCCAGGTTGTGTCATATGCTTTTTCTGGATTAAAGAAAATGACAATGGAATGTTCCTTCTTGAAGTAAGGGGTCTCGGATGTCTCGTGATCAAGTTGTCTAACATGCTTCTCCCCTTTCGGAAGCCTGGTTTGGGATTCATTTATGCTGTGGTCATGTTCCAGCTGCCACACGAGTCGGTTGTTATGCGTAATTGCTTGGGTCTCTGTGGTCTTTTCCCAGTTTGGTCTGGTTGGATTTTCCTGATTTTTACATGCAGGGTTTTGGATTGTAATGGTAACTGTTTTAGCATTTAGTAGTGGATATCTTTGGACCCAGATGCTATACTGTGGGCCTTGTGTAATGGTTAAATGGTTCGGTTAGAGGAGAAGTTGATTTTATTTCCTTCCATCTGCCTTCAGAGAGTTTGGAACTCAGGTGTGGAGTTGTTTCCAGTTAAGGCCTTTTCGAAGGCATCCGCCAGGCATTCTGCTTTCTACTTGGTGCCTTAATTTCCTGTTGACATTGCAACACACGTCATTCTGGTTTTTGCTTGTGCTCAGGCTAGGTATTGGGGGTGGTCTGGCTCTGCACTGAGGTCCTTTTTATTCTGGGGGTAGCTGGGTCTGATGGTGGTGTTGATTAGTTGTTCTTTTTCATTATTCAGCCATGTGAAGTTGGTCTGGCATGCACCTGACTGGTTTGACTTTACCACTGCCACTAGACTTTACGAATGTAAAGTTTGGAGAGTCATTGACCTGTTTTTTTGTTGTTTTTTTGGCTTTTATGTAGCTGATTTTCTTTGTGCACTTGATTTTGAATTACTTTCTATCTAGCCCAGGTTGTGCAGGATTTATCCTAGGCGATATGTGGCTCCCTGAAGTTTCTGCACTTTGGTGTTTTCAGGCATGGCATGTCGTTGTTCTCTTTGCTGCAATTGCAGCAGGTAGGGGTCCTCTTTAATGCAGCTAAGCCATATCCATATTTGACATTTTAAAAATCTTATCGGGTTAGGGATGTATATTTCAACATCTACTTAACTGCTATTCGATTATACACTTTGCCCGGGAGGGAAAGGTAGCTTTGTTGAAAGTGATAAGGTATGTGTTTGTTTTAATAAGCTTAATCTGCCTCTTGAATATAATACAGTTCGTGGGGTGCCAGCTTCTTTGTGATTTCTTCCTCAGCCATATTTTCTAGCTCTCTGCATCTGATGATGCTTTTGCAGCTGTTAAGGACCAGGTGGGGGAATGCTTTAGCACTGATATCAACAAAGGGTCTTAACACTCATTAGGTTGTCCTTATGAACCTCCTTCATATATTACACCAAGATCTGACACCACCTTAGTTATTTAGCATATTTGACTGTTCCAGTAGCACCTATTTGGACTGCAAAAGAAAATTCCTATAGGACAAATCTAGTCCAGTTCTTGTTCAGATACAAAGGGTCGAATCTGACTAGCGGATACGAGTCATACACTTGTTCCTTCATTTTCTTTTTGGATTAGGTTTGGTACTCATGGTAATTTAATTGGGGTTTCATTATCCTCCCCACCTTCCTCAGAGCCAAACAAGGAAATGCACAGAGCCACATGACTCCAGTTGTTGTGCACCAAGGATGCAAAAGTGATATACTCGATGTTTCTGTCATTCGTTTCACCCAGAGTTAGTGCCTTTTAGGGATCTAATGAGAGATACTACCTAGGGAACATCCTGACCAGTTGACTCTTTGGAACTGGCCTCTCCAATCTTCTGTCTGGTCTAGGCCAAAGTGCTGTGTTGTGGACATGGCGACCGCAATCTCCACTTCTCTTAAAACACCAGGATCTCTTTTTACACAGACACATATCACACCTTACTACAAACAAGGCACATTATTTGTTTGCCTCATACAAAAAGCATAAGGAGGCTGGGTACCCATTCTACCATGGTAACATTCCTGAAATAAACTTCCTTCATAATGCACACAAACTCAACAGTTCACCATTTAACACAACAATGACCCAAAGCATACAGCCAAATCAATAGTGGAGTCGCCTTAGAGCAAGTCTCTGGATGTCCTTGAGTGGCTCAGTCAAAATCCAGACTTAAACTTTATAAAACATATGTGGAGAAAGCTTAAAATGGCAATTTATAGAAGCTTGCCATCCAATCTGATGGAGCTTGAGCAGAACATCCATGAAGAAAAGCCCAAAAACCAGATGTGAAGTATTCAAGAAGAATCACAGCTGAAATTGCTGCTAAACTGGCTTCTACAATGTGATAAATGAATGGGTTCTTCGCTACTAATTGTGAAAACTACTGCAGATGTCTGTAATAGGTGAAGTAGGTGAAACTAAACCTATTTGTAAGAGCACAAAGTATGCAATAGAAAAGAACCTGTTTTTTCTGTCACTAAAAGAAAAGATGCAAAAATCGCTGGAGCTCCAAGGCTATCATGACATAGGTGTCTATCACAAGTGTGTAAACGTTCGCTTCAACACTATACATTTTAAAACCATACATACTGTATATTAGACAACACAAAGCAAAAGAAACACACTGGGGTAGGACTCTTCTTTCCATTACGTTTTATATATGTTTTTTCTTTAACCACAAGAAGAGAGAGTGTGTGTTTGTGTGTGTGTGTGTGGAAAGTAATGAGAAAAGCTGGAACAGAGCTGTCCAACTGGGAAGGATCAAGCGTAAGAACACGGAGCGGCATGCAAATGTGAGCCTGTGTGTGTCTGTGTAAAGTGAGACTGAAAGTAGGATGTGCAGAGAGAGCAAATGACTCTGTCTGATGTTTTAGCTGTCGCTCAGGGATCTGCTCTACTTGGGCCATGTGTGTGCCAGTACGACAGAGGCCCTATCTCTGGATCTTTTCAGCTCTATGTACACAAGCACCATTCTGTCATTTTATTTATAGACAGCCTATGTACTCATGGTGTTGACATTCACTGAGCATGCATGTGTGTGCCAGCATCTGGGGTTACGCTTTGCGGGTTAATTTTACCTACCAGCAAAATCTCTATTGAAGTGGCGTTGACATATGCTGATGATAGCTTGCAAGGCAGGTTGTGTGCTTGTTTATTTTCCAAAAAAAGCATGTACAACAGCAATATGTCACCATGCTCCTGTGTACTGTTTCCATTTGTGCACACCCGTGCGGATCCTGATGACCATATGCACTGCTTCACGTCTGCCATTCCTGCCATTTTTTTGTATCTGCCCAATCACAGGCTCGATTTACACCTGGCTTCAAGGCGTGCCTCAAGCGATGTAGCCACAAAACATCTGTAGTTTATTTTTATTATTTAATTTTTTAATAAGCGTTTTACCCTAGCCGGGGGTGCCTTGAGTCTGACACTGCTTGTAAATACAAAGCAGAAACACATCCTACATTGGGCGCCAAGGCAGAAACTCACACTGAACAGCAAATCTGTTGCAGGGCTTTAATCTCTTAAATATTCACTCACTTCCTTACACCAAGGGGCAATACAGAGTAGCAAACCAATCTTCTTTGTGTTCAGAAAGTTTGACTGAAACTGGAGTAACCAGAAAAAAACAACAATGTAACAGGCCCACCTGTTATATAGATCACCAGGCAGAATGGGTTACAGTATCACGCCCACCCGTCTCATCAAGTGTTAATTCCCTGCAGCTAAGGAACACATTTAGTAAACGGCCTCCGCTGACCCATTGTCTTACTTCTTGCCTTTAACAAAAGGCTTAACGCAGTTCACCACTGCATCAAAAATTCAACCTGGAACTCTAATATGCAAAGAGAAAGTCATACATCAATTCTATGCAGAAATTTATCAGAGTTCTATAGGCCCAAAGACTGTGGAAATGTGTGTTGTGGTCAGATGACTCAACAGTTCAGCTTGTTTTTTGTTGAGTTTTTGCACCAAAGATGCAAAGGACCATCCAGACTGTTACCAGTGAAGGGTGCAAAAGCCAACAATTGTCATGGTATGGGGTGCATCAGTGCCCATGACATGGGTGACTCGCATATGTGTGAAGGTACTATTGATGCAGAAACCTATATTGGGATTCAGAGAGACACATGCCAACATCAAAGCAATATTCTTCCCGGGAAGGATATTATTACTTCAGCAAGACAATGCCAGGCCTCATTCTGTTCATAGAAACAGAATGCATACGCTTGATTGGCTTGCCTGCAGTCAAGATCTGTATCCAAAGCCCAATTTTGCTGGATGACTACGAAGATTTAAGGTTGTGCCAAGCTTCTTCCATTTACATGTACATTTTTGGCATTTAGCAGACGCCTTTATACAAAGAGACCTACAGTACTGTGACAGTATATTGTCTAAGCAATTGAGGTTTAAGGGCCTTGCTTAAGGGCCAAACAGTGGCAACCTGGCAGTGGTAGGGATTGAACCAGCGATCTTTCCATTACGAGTCCAGTACCTTAAGCATTAGGCTACAACTGCCCCTTCTTCCATTACAAATGGAGACCACTCTGGTCCTGAGAACACAAAGTCTTGCTCTGATATGTGCATTCCCACAATCTGATCGTGGAGATCCACAAACATAAACTTCCAGTTTAAATTGTTGGCCCTTATAGAACCAGATGTGTGTGAACTATGGTACATCAATTTAAATTGCAACATGTAGAATCCATTTGCATTCTAGACTAATTTAAAAGATAACTAGTGCACATAGAATGCAAACTGGCCACACCATCATTGTCTGTCTACCCCCTCTTAAGGGACTTAAGGGAACACAATCACATTATAACACCAAGTCAATTAAACATTAGAAATATCAATCTGTCCAGTTAGCATAGGTGATTGTGAATCATTTTCACCTGATTTAGTACAAATGAAAGTAACAACATTAGGACAACCCCTAAAAAGGACATTGTTTTGCAGGTGGTGGCCACAGACAGCTACTCTCTCCTTATCTTCCCTGACTGATTCTTCTCTTCAGGATAGCAAGAAGGTTTGCTGTGGCTCCCAGCTCAGTCCCAAGAGCATCGAGGAGATATCAGGAAACAGGCCAGTACACAAGGAGAGCTGGACAGGGCCATAGAAGTGCATCAACCCAGCAGCATGACTGGTATCTGCTCCTCTATGCAAGGCCTCATGTGGCCAGAGTGTGTAGGCAGTTCCTGGATGATAAAGGCATTGATGCCATTGACTGGCTCTCACATTTCCCAGACCTGAATCCAACTGAGGACCTCTGGGACGTTATGTATCAGTGTATCCGCCGATGCCGAGTAGTGCCACAGACCATCTAAGAGCTTACTGATGCCCTGATCCAGGTCTGGGAGGAGATCCCCAGGACACCATCTGATGTCTCATCAGGAGCATGCCCAGACGGTGTTTGGAGTGCATAAAGGCACGTGTGGGCCATACACACTACTGAGTCACATGATGAGTTGCAGTGATTTTTTATTTGATTTTCTGTGTGATTTTGAATCCAGGCCTCACTAGGATGATTATTGTGGTTTTCGCTGTCACAATCAGACCAAGATGTACCAATAATTGTAGATTTATGCCCACCTTTAATACGACATATAATTTGTACAATTTAATTGAAAAACAAATTTAAATTGTTCAAAGGGGGAAAAAAACTAAAGTAAAGTAGTGTGTACACCCTTTCATAATTGTTGATGTGGCTGTGTTTAGAATGAACCAATCACATTCAAACTCATGTTAAATAGCAGTCAGTGAAACCTGTCAATAATTAAAGTGACTCTGATTACCTCATATAAAGTTCAGCTCTTCTACTAGAATTTTTCTGACATTTACTTAGTTACATCTTACAATAAAAGCAGTCCAGAAAAAGCTTACTTCAGGAGATAAGTCAGAAGAAGAATACAAACATTACCAAGGCATTACATATACCATGGAACACAGTGAAGATGGTCATCAACAAATGGTTTAAATATGGAACAACAGTGACTTTATATCAAGAACTGGACATCCATTTAAGACTGGTGAATAGACACAAAGGACCAAGAGGCAATAAAAAGCTGTGGGAATTTCACCAGCAATGGCAAGTACTCTTAGTGTACTACACATGAAGACAATCACCTGTATTCTTCATATGTCTGGGCTGTGGGGTAGGGTGGCAAGAAAAACATCCAGTCTGCCAAAAGCATGTGGGAAAATGTGTTATGGTCTGATGAGACCAAGGTTGAACATTTTGGACATAATTCCAAAATGTATGTTTCGTGCAAAAACAACACTGTACATAACAAAAGAACACTATACCCATAGTGAAGCATGGTGGTGGGAGCTTTATGCTTTTCTTCAGTTTAAACTGTAGCTAGAGTAAATGCAGAAAGAATTATTAACAGTTCCAAATACCTTTATACTAAAAAAATTTAACCTTTCAGCATGACAACAACCCAAAGCATACCTCCTCAAGATCAAAGTTTTGGAATAGCCAAGCCAGAAACCATACCTGAGTCCAACCTAAAATCTGTGGGGTGACCTGAAAAGGGCTGTGCACTGGTGATGCCCTCACAATCTGACAGAATCGGAGCGCTTTTGAAGGAAGAGTGGGCAAAGATTGGCAAGTCGGAAGTGCCATGCTGATAGACTCCTACTCAGAAACACTGAATGCTTAAACAATGTAGAAGTTCATATTTATACGACCACAATACTGTCAGTTCTCTTTATATCCCCCCTAAAAGTTTTCAGGGGGTTTTTTTTTCAATTGAATTGTACAGATTATAGGACACATTAAAGGTAAAAAAAAATGGTTCTGAAATGATTCATCTTGGTCTCTATTATTACATTACAAAAACCTGCTCTTTTAACATGGGTATGTAGACTATTTATAGCCACTGTAGATCACTTAGCTTTAAACCTCAGACAGCTCAGAACCATCTGAGCACCCAGAGTTTTACACTGTGAGCACTGACAGACAAATATGCAGAACAATTTTAAGCTGTTTCGGGTTCATCTTTGGAGACACAGGTGTAACTAGCCATCCACCTTTACATGTGATCTAATCACCTCGTCTCTTCCTAACTCTTCCCTCATTCATTCAACAACAGCCACTAGTGGGCAGCACAGTCCACAACACCGTTAACATGAGTGGAAAAAGCTATTTTTGATTTACCTCATAAAATTTACAACACACAAAAGACATATAAAAGACAGTCTGCAATCTTCTCTGAGAAGATTTCATTTCCCTAGAGAGGAAAAGTAATCAAAAGGAATTGTAAAAAAAAAAAAGGCATGAAGAAAAGGTAGTAACAAGCTAGAATATCAGCATCCTTTACACCTGTAAAGCTAATTACTGTAACTAACTGTTCAAATCATTTGTTCTTTTACAAATAAAGAAAAACTCATTTATTTATCGACAGATGCAAAATTAAACGATCCTTAAATAATTATCCAGTAGATTCAATATACAGTTAGGGGAAGAAGTGATGTGGTTTTCAGGACTTTTGCAGCTGTGTTCTTCTTTGTTTTGTTTAGTTTTTTTTACTGAATGAAAAAGCTTAGAGTTGAAGATCAGAGTTCTTTCATAACATTATTGTAAGTTTTCTGAATGTCAACTGAGTCACACACACTTTTTCCTGATTCTTCTTATGACTGCTTATTCGCTGCTTATATAAAAAGAGTTATATAAAATATATAAAATTTGACTGCACCCATTAAAATGACATTGGTCTGTTGCCAAAGTCAGGTGTAAAATGAAAACACTCTTTCTATGCTAAGGGGAATCAAATACACCAAATACAGGAATATCATGAATTAAAAGTTGCTAAAATGAATAAGTATAAAAATTCCATAAATCATCTGCTATAACTTACCAATTACACTGCCTGGCCAAAAAAAAGGTCACCACCTGGATTTAACTAAGCAAATAGGTAAGAGCCTCCCATTGGATAATTACTGCATGGGTGATTATGTTTCAGCTGGCAACAAGTTATTTAACCCTAACTGATGCAGTGAGTAGCTTCTCATTTGTTAAACAACCATGTCGAAAGACACATCCTGTGGTCGTGGAAAAGATGTTAATCTGTTTCAGAAGGGTCAAATTATTGGCATGCATCAAGCAGAGAAAATATCCAAGGAGATTGCTGAAACGACTAAAATCGGGTTAAGAACTGTCCAACTCATTATTAAAAAGTGAAAGGACAGTGGGGAAACATCATCTTCGAGGAAGGAATGTGGTCGGAAAAAAATCTTGAATGATCGCGATCGGCAATCACTTAAACGTTTGGTGAAATCAAATCATAGAAAAACTACAGTAGAACTCAGGGATATGTTTAATAGTGAAAGTAAGAGCATTAATACAAGATCATATTCCAAGATGACAATGCCAGGATTCATGTTGGCTAATGAAGCAGAGGCAGTGATTATAGAACTCAAAAACATTTTACTTGGTAAAAATGTTGTAATTGGCTGTATTTATAGACCTCCAAACTCCAATATTCACATATTTGAAAAAAAAATTGTGATATTTTGAGTAAAATTACTGAAGAAAATAATATTGGGTATATAATGGGTGATTTTAATATGGACCTCCTTCAACATCAATCCTCCAGTTTTATTAATTACTTAAGTGTGTCGTCTTTTTTCCCCCTGATAACGCAGCCTACAAGAATAACATTAAACACAAAAACATTAATTGATAACATTATTACCAATTTAACTACAGCAACCAGCAACAATGGGGTTTTATATACTGATATCTCTGATCATTTACCAGTCTTCTCCATTGGAAACACAGTAATACATGTAACCAGATTACGTAAAAATGCAAGAAATTTTAATAAAAGAAACACTAACAAATTCATTGATTACATCTCAAGATGCACCTGGAATGATATGGTAACACTGAATAATACTCAAGAATCATACTCTGCATTTAATGAGAAAATCAATTTAGGAATTAGTCAGTCATTTCCATTTACAAAGAAGCAACTAACAAAAAAATCCAAGTCCTGGATCACTAATGCACATAAGAAAGCAATTAGGAAGAAGCACAAGCTTTACAGAGATTACCTAACAAACCCCACCCCTTTAATGCATAGAAAATCAAAAAAAAATCGTTGAATTCTTTAGCATTGGTCCCTTATTAGCTGATAAAATACCGAATACTCCATTATCACTACCACATCCTCACCCCACACTTAATGATTTCAAATTTCGACCAGTAACGTCAACGGATGATTTCCAGCCGGCATTACTAAAACAGTATTTTCCATCAATAGCAAAACCTTTACTTCACCTTCACCAATATTTAGTCAGCGGGGTATTTCCTGATGAGCTCAAATTGGCAAAAGTAATACCATTATACAAATCAGATGATGCATCAGTATTTTTCAACTATAGGCCCATATCTATTTTACCATGTATTTCTAAAGTTTATGAAAAAGATGTTTACAGCCAACTCATTTGTCATCTCAACAAATACAAACTGTTATATCATCATCAATATGGCTTTTGAGAAAAGCATTCTACTTCCATGGCACTTGTACAATTAACTGAGAAAATTTTAAAAGCACTTGATAATAATGAAATAACTATTGGGGTCTTTATTGACCTATCTAAAGCATTTGACACAGTAAATCACAATATTTTATTGCAGAAATTACAACTCTATGGAATACATAACATGGAATTAGAATGGTTTAGAAGCTATTTATCACAACGAAAACAGTGTGTATCATGGCAGGGCACTTGCTCTAAATTGGAATATATAAAATGTGGGATTCCTCAAGGATCAATACTTGGACCACTATTGTTCTTAATATATTTAAATGATCTTTATCTGGCATCTAAGAATATTTTTTGTATCCTGTTTGCTGATGACACTAGTATTTTTCTCTCTGATAAAGACGGTCATAAATTAATATCATCCATCAATTCGGAATTATCTAAAATTGAGCATTGGTTCAAAGCTAATAAATGATCACTTAATACAAAAAAAACATCATACATGCTATTTAGTCCCAAAAATAAAAAGGGCATAGATACACTTCCAGCAGTGCATATGGCAAGTCATAACATAACACAGGTCCATTGTACCAAATTTCTTGGAATTATTATAGATGACAAACTGTGCTAGAAAGAGCACATTTCTCTAATTGCCAACAAAATAGCAAAAAATCTAATTTCTCCTATCAAAAAAAACACTCATCAATCTGTATTATACAATGATCTATCCATATCTTTCCTACTGCAATATTAGCTGGGCCAGTACATTCAAAAGTAATATTACCTGTTTACATGTACTTCAGAAACGTTTTGTTAGGATGATCTCTACATCAAATTATCTTTCAAGTTCTCGACCTCTTTTTCAGAATCTACAAATATTGAATGTTTATGAAATTAACCAAATTCAGATATGCCTGTTTATCTACTCCTATCTACATGACCTTCTGCCTGATTGCTTTGAAAATAGCTTCCATTACAATTCTCAAGTTCACCATTACTCCACAAGGTCATCTAATAACCTCCACACAGCATACTTTAGGACTTCACTAGGTCAGTTTGCCATCTCTTACCGAGGACCTATAATTTGGAACAACCTACCACCCCATCTAAATTAATGTAATAATATCAGTAACCTAAAAAAACAGCTCAAAGCTCATTTCCTATCACTGACATTCTTATGTGTGACATGAATATTATATATGTTATCTTATTTTTTATTTTGTTGTTTGTATGTTTCGTAGTTATGTAATTTAAGCACTGTCACTTTTGATCTTTGATTGGTATGTTTTACATACATGTACAGTATGTGTGCGTGTGTGTATACATATATGTACATATTTTCTTTTTTTATATATATTTTTTTTTCTTGAGAGAAAGTTCGTTTATATAAGCCCATTCGGCTTTTTTTTACTTTCCCTGCACATTCGGGTTTTTTTTTTTATCATTATGTTTTCTTTCCTTTTGTGTTCATATGTGCAAATAAATAAATAAATAAATAAATTAAAAAAATTGGAGCATCAGGGTAAGAAGAGATGCGGCTGAAGTGATGCACCCATCATGCCGAGTGCCTACCATACAAGCCTGTGGGGGCATTGCTATGATCTGGGGTTGCTGCAGTCGGTCAGTTCTAGGTTCAGCAACGTTATGTGCCCAAAGAATGAGATCAGCTGACTACCTGAATATTCTGAACCACCAGGTTATTCCATCAATGGATTTTTTTCTTCCCTGATGGCACGGGCATATTCCAAGACAATGCCAGGATTAATCTGGCTCAAATTGTTAAAGAGTGGTTCAGGGAGCATGAGACATCATTTTCACACATGGATTGGCCACCACAGCGTCCAGACCTGAACCCCATTGAGAATCTTTGGGATGTGCTGGAGAAGACTTTGCGCAGTGGTCCAAATCTCCCATCATCAATACAAGATCTTGTGGAAAAATGAATGCAACTCTGGACAGAAATGAATGTTGTGACATTGCAGAAGCTTGTGGAAACGATGCCACAGCGAATGCAAGCCGTAATCACAGCTAAAGGCGGTACAACGAAATATTAGAGTGTGTGACCTTTTTTTTTGGCCAGGCAGTGTATAATAGTATAAGTGTTCAATACTATCATCAAAACCCCAGTTCAAGAGACATGTAGAATATATTCCAAGGTGCATTTAACTTTTTTGTTTTTGATGTGTCCACGTTTAGGTGTAAACATCTTATTTACTTACTTGTGGGAGGAGAGAACTAAAATGTACTAGCTAGCCCACTAAGCAAGTATGTTCTTTATTATGTCTGCCCAGAGTTATACTGCAGTGGCCCAAATACATAATAATAATAAAATATAATAATAATAACAACAGAAATAAAAATAAATATGCAGCTCAGGTGGCGCAGGGGTAAAACACGCTAGCACACCAGAGCTGACATTTCGAACTCGTGGGTTTGAAACTCAGCCCTGCCATTTGGCAGGACTGGGCGGCTACATGAACAACGATTGGCTTGTTGTTCATACAGGGTGGGAAAAGCCGGCTAGGTACCTCATAATTGATGCAATGACGACCTCTGCTGACTGAGTCGAGGAATAATATGTTGATCAGGGTGTGACTCTCCGTACACAAAGCTGATCTGCATATGAACTCGCCTCGTGCAGGTGAAAAAATGCAGTCGGCTACTGTGCACGTGACAGAGGGGGCGTGTGACAGTCTCGCTCTCCTCAATCGGGGCAGGGGTCAGCACCAGTGGAGAGGAAGCATGAAGCAAATGGGTAAAAGTTGGACTAAAAATCTAAAAAAAAAGTAATAATAATAATAATCCATTATAATGCTAATATAGTGCATTACTTGGTGTTTTTCTATTAACATAATCGTGATGAAACACATTAAAACACATTTTTAAATCAGTGGCATTTGGGGTGTAGGACTTATGGTTTATGAGCCGTAAATATGAAAGTAACGGGGAGCTGAAGTAATATATTTATATTAAACCTTAAACGTGGAGTGCAACAGAGACACTGAGGCTCAAATGTCTTTAACACATGCATACCTGTAAAACTACTAATATATATATATTTATACTGCATGTGTGTGTGCGTGTCCACATACTGTGGAAAGACAGTGAAGTACAAAAGATATGTACACACACAACACAGCCCAATATATTGTTCATTGTGTCCTTTTTTACTCTTTTTTATTCAGTTTTTCTGTCTCTCTCTGCAAGTAAAAGTAAGTGAGAGAGCAAATCAAGCAGCCAGGCTGAGAGGATGGCACTCATTCAGCCCAATCTGTCCATCTTCTCACACTGCCAGATTCTCTCTGTATATTCTATGTGCAGGCACACGTGCAAATGCGCGCACACATAACCTCTTTGACCTTTCACTTTTTACCTACACAGACTTCGTGATTTCGTATGATTTGTGTTTGTTCCTTACTTTCTTCTTTACTCTTCAAAGCATTTCTGTGGTTACACAGAACACATAGAGAATCTATTCACTGAATGCTAATTTTCATTTACATTTACACTTTCGGCATTTAGCAGATGCTCTTATCCAGAGCAACTTACAGAAGTGCTTCCATTGTAAACATTACCTTACTCTAGTTTAAGTAGAAACCAGTACAAGACCACAAATCTGTTGAAACCCTGTTAGAACCAAAGTGAGTTTTTTTTGTTTGTTTGTTTTTTGCAAGAAATGAATAAGAGCATTAGTAAGTAAGTACAAGTCAGTTTAAGTGCTTGGTAAAGAGGTGGGTTTTTAATTAACCACTTGGGTGCCAGTACAGAGAAGAGCCTTGATGCTTGTCTTCCTCAAGTCCTGGGTGGAGGATGAAGTCAATTTAAAATTAACACCATTTTATTTTCACCCCCAAAAAACCTGAATACCAATTATGCTCTATTTATGTATTAATGTATTATTAATAATAATGTGGTATATTTATATTGCCCCTTTTAAGAACTTAAAGACTCTTACAATGGTTAAACAAAAACATGGGGGGTAGTAAGAAAAAGCTAAAGAATGAATCAAAAGCATACAGCCAAAACAACACTAGAGTAGCTTCAAAACAAGTATTTAAATGTCCATATGTGGTCCAGACTTAAATCTGCAAAGAGGCCTTACGATGCAGCTTGCAGATGCTTTCCATCCTATATAACTGAGCTTGAGAGGAACTGGCAGGAGTGGAATAAACTGCTCAAATTCAGATATGAAACACATGTAGAGACATAATTAAGACTTGCAGCTGTCATTACTGCCAAATGGGTTTCTACAAAGTATTGAATAAAGGGTCTAAACACTTTTATGACTAAGAAATTTTAGTTGTTGATTATGTATTAATTTGTATTAATTTTATACCTGAAAACACATTTTACTTCAACATGATGAGGGATTAGGTGCAGAGCCACAACACAAAGTCTGCAAAAAAAAGTCAAGGGGTCTGAATACTGTATGAATCCAGTGTATCTTCCACTCCTCATAGAACATCAGCTGCTCTTGACCTGTACAGAGCGGTATCTGCACAGCTCATCCATCTCATTAGATATGAAACACTAATAAATACAGGAACATTTTGAGTGGCACATGCACTTAACATATGCATAGACTGCTTGAGCACTCAGTCTCCTGAGAGTCGTCCTTTTCCCATGTGAGGAAATTGATTAAATATTTCCTGTTTGTCTCTCCGTGGCTGTTCAAAAGTTCTGCTGCTAACATGACAAGCCTTGACACTGAGAGTACACACACCCGCCTGTTCACTACACTGAATACAAACACAAATAAGAAGTTTAGGATGGTGAAGCGGACTACAGCAATAACGACTACAGACAATTTTATAATTATCTAGTTTGTTTGTGGCTGGCTGTTTTTTTTGTTTTTACTGTCTAGAGGTTTCATATTTTGAGGTTTAAAATCAACTTTGATGCCTATCCATTCGCACACAAACATAAGGAGTCCAACACAAAGTACACAATCAATGTGAAAGTAATACACAAAAATGGAGAGGTAAAAATGTGAGTACATTCCATTTCTGGAGTCACTGTTTACCACGGCATGTAGTCCTATGACATAACCATGTAGTAGAATAACATGTTATACAGCATAACTATGTAGAAGCATGACATAAGCATGTAGTTATATTACCGTGCTTGTCCCCCTCCCAATTTCTTTCATTTTTGCATACCTGTCACACTTGTGTTTCAGATCATCAAACTACTTTGTGCAGAAGTGGATGAACCTTATGTGCGAATCCACCGAGGCACGGGCGAAAAAAAAGGGATTGAGAGACTGCGCACATGTCGGCGTGGGGCATGGAGCAGGCAAAATATATCCCCAACAGCGGAAGACTAAAAGGCTATGCTGCATCGGGAGAAAATGCATAAATAAATAGGACAAAAAGATTACTCAAGAAAACAAAATGTTTTTAATGATGATTTCATTTATTGGAGAAAAATGATGTTTATTTCTACCTCTATGTGAAAAAGTACTTATTCCCTTAGCTACTAAATCAACCAGCTAACCTAATTCAATTGACAATTGGGTTTAATTTCACAAGCCACATCCAGGCATGATTACAGACCTCTCACTCACTCACTTTCTTAACCGCTTATCCAATTAGGGTAGCGGGGGTGGGGCTGGAGCCTATTCCAGCTTTTTCAACCAGACCTGTTGAATCTAAACATCACTTAAGTAAAACCTGCCTGCCAACATAAAGCAGGCTAGAAGATGTCAAATAGCAGCACATGATGCCACATACAGATACAAAACAAAGTCATTTAAATCTACCAGTCCTGAAAGGGTTATAAAGCCATTGCTAATGCTCTGGGACTCCAGCAAACCACAGTGAAAGCCATTACCCACAAATGGAGAAAACTTGAAACACTGTAATTACAACACATTATGGTAGCTACTGTATCGTATTTGCCCATTGCAAATCATGCAGTACCACAACCAAACCATGCAAAAAAATAATACAGCCAAGATGGTATAAGCATGTAGTACCATTACAAAATCATGCAATACAGCGCTCAAGTGGTGCAGCAGTAAAACACGCAAGCACACCAGAGCTGACATTTCGAACTGGTTGGTTCGAAACTCAGCTCTGCCATCTGGCAGGCTGGGTGCCTACACAAACTGTTGTTCCAGCAGAGGTCAAGGAGACCTCCGCTGGCTGATTGATGGTGCCTGCACAGAGATGAGGGATAATGTGTTGATCAGGGCGTGGCTCTCCATACACAAAGCTGATCCGCAGCAGGTGAAAAGATGCAGTCGGCTACTGCACACGTGTCGAAGGGGGCGTGTATTAGTCACGGCTTTCCTCAACCAGGGTGAAATTTAACACCAGTAGAGAGGAAGCATAATGCAGTAAGGGTAATTGGATACAACTAGATTGGGAAGAAAAATGCAAAAAAATAATCATGCAATACCATAAGAGCTGTATGGGCTACCATGAGAAATCTACGCTGTATGACATATCCCTCTACTGTTATAACTTAAGGTTCTAGTACTGTCATGAAATAACTTTCTTCTAAAATGGCAAAACAATCTGGTAGCAGAACGTAAGCATGTCTGTACCATAGCAATGCCATGTAATAATATGGTATAGCCATGATTTATGTGGTTATAATCACAATCATATAAAGCGTGTCATGTTATTGCCGTGTTTTATCATAGCAATATAGTATCTTGGCATAACCATCTGTTGTTATGACATAAGCTTGTAGTACTTTGACACAGCCATGATATAACCCTCTTCCATAATGACAAAACAATCAGGTAGAATGATATAGGCAAGTACTTACTTTTGTCATGTAGCAACATCACAATGAGATATGTGCATGCACACAAAACTAACATTATTTTTTACAGTGGTACACCATAGATAGATAATAAGAATTATTCAAGTCAATGATCCAATTAAACTCAAGTTAGCAATTAAAAGACACACCAGACCTGTCAAATATGGGCTGAGGTTTTCAAAAAAAGATAAATATAATGTTGGCCACATTTTCTAACACATATTTACCAGGTATATTGTGACTGACAGTATATAGTTACCATACAGAATTAGACAAATTTGGCAATATACCCTAACCCTAGTTTTTGTTTTCGCTTAGTGAGTTTCAGTTTCATGCCTAACATGATTAAGAAGAACTCTAGTCATAATGACAAACGTATTGTAGTGTGATGTATAGTGTATTGTATTGTATAGTGTGATGTGTTAAGTAACCACTCTGTTCTGTTTGCTTGTTCAAGCACAATGGGAGGGATCTGCCTACATCAGATCTGGTCTCTTCTTTTTTGGCTTCGCCCCCAGGAGTAGCTCTATCTTGCCAATCAGCTTGTCCACTTGTACAGGCCCGAATCGACCCCACTTCTGACACCAGTGTGGCATCTTTTAGCAGTAGGAGGCCACTCTTTATTAGGTATTGCCTCCGAGTTAGTTGCAAAAGCATGAAAAAGAGACCAGATCTGACGTAGGCATATCCCTCCTATTATGCTTGAACGAACAAACAGAACAGGGTGGCCACTGAACACAACACACTACACGAAAACGGTAACTTACAAGTTTAACATAACCACAAACACGATATGCACTATGCGCTACATCACATTGAACATGGTCAATTAGTATTAACGTTTTTACAACATTTCGACTATTTTCCATTACTATTCCTACAGTTCTTCACTCCAACAATGCTCCATCTCTTGTTTTGCACCTCATGTA
This sequence comes from Trichomycterus rosablanca, assembly GCF_030014385.1. Classification (NCBI taxonomy): domain Eukaryota; kingdom Metazoa; phylum Chordata; class Actinopteri; order Siluriformes; family Trichomycteridae; genus Trichomycterus; species Trichomycterus rosablanca. Next base: position 45,036,520 of record NC_085988.1, on the reverse strand, counting down.
TTTTGTATACAGACTTTTTGTGTTACTTATTATTTCATTGCAGACAGTATGAATCCAAGATACTTTGTTTTGTCCAGTCAACTTCATTTCTTAAAATACATCCATTCCTGCATTTCAGGCCTGCAAAACATTCTAAAAAATCTGGGACAGTAAAGCATTTACCACTTTGTAATGCTGCCATTTCTTTTCACAACACAACCCCATACTCTGACAGACTCTGGCTTTTAGTCTTGTTGCTGATAACAACTGATAGTCCATTTCATCTTCAGTCCGGAGAACACAGCAGTTTCTTCTAAAAAAAAATCTGAAATACTGATTCGTCTGACCATAATACACTTTTCCACTGTGTGATGGTCCATCCCAGATGCCTCTGAGCCCAGAGAATTTGATGCTGCTTTTGGACATGGTTAACATAAGCATTCTTTTTTGCACAGTAAAGTTTTAAGTGGCATTTGTGCATGTAACTCTGTATTGTAGTGCTTGACAAAGGTTTGTTAAAGTCATTCCTTACCTACTGTATGTGGTTATATCAGCTATTCATGAATGATAGTTCTTGATGCAGTTCCGTCTGAAGGATTGAAGATCATGAGTGTTCAGCTTAGGCTTCTGCCCTTGACCTTTACGCATTGAAATTTCTCCCAATTCCCTGAATTGTTAAATGATATTATTTTCTGTATATGCAAATCCCTTCCAATCTTTCTTTTTCTGCATTTTGTGGATACTGCATTTGTTCTAAACCATGATTACAATCACCTGTTGACTGCCTGTTTGAAATCACATAATTATTTAGTTTTTTTACCTCATTAACCCAACTTTTGTCTGTTTTGGGGTTGTATATCACAGTTATTCGTGCCCACACCACACCAACACACGCAACAGTGCATGATTACAGTTGTTGAGTATAAGCACTTGCCATTGTTTAATTAGTTCATGAAGCAGACTAAAGCAATAATCCCAAAATATTTCTGCTGTCTAAAATCTGTCACGCTGCCTCTTTTTTCTTTCCATTAGAACCGAGATAAATGGAGTCTCTCAACACCAGGATACCTTGATGCGCACAGGGTCAGCCACTGATCCACAGACAAAGCAGAGATGACAGCAGATTCCACTCGTCTTGTTCTACACGGGACTTAATTCACATTGCACTGTGGCCTGCTTCTGCAGCTTTTTACTGTATTTCTCTCACCGCTTCTATCATCATTTAGCTGTAATGGGTTTGTAATCTTGCCATTACACCGCACACATACACACACGGCCCCTCTCCATTTCTACTTCTATCACCCGTTTCAATTCCCTCTGACTACACGGCCGTGTGTATTAAGGTACCGCAGCAATTTGCCATTAGACACACTTTAAATCCACATAGGCAGGAAGTTGGCAAACAACACTAACTGCTTCAAAAGGACATCAGAGAGGCCTGGAAAGACAGCCTTGACATTCAGCTTATTATAATTTCAAAGTGAAAATGTTCTCCCTTTCCAGAACACATTTCTGTGACTCATACTATGTTTTTAATGCTGAAATTAAATACCAACACCTTAAACAAGTTCTACTATGTATTGCAACAAGTCTTAGTTTTCTAATGACACAGGAAATAAAATAGAAGCATTTCATTATAAAATGTCACCCTGTTGTTTCTGAATTATGGAATTGTATTTTTTATTTGGATTTTATCATACTGGTCAGGCTTGCAGCAGGTCCAGTTCAACCGGGAAACACTGTGCATATGACAGTAATACCCCTCCCTTCAAATATAATCAATCATGTCTGTGTAGATGCCCAGTCGGCTAACAGATACACACCCAGATCTCAAATAGGCAGGTGGTGGGCTAGCTTAATAGACCGCTGTGCCGCCCGAGTGCCAAATTGTTTCATACAGAGTAAAATTTATTGTTTGTTTAATTATGGGTTGTTCTCCAGGTCCCAAACGACATAATACTATCACAATACCACCTCCCTGGTTGGCACTTGGCATGTTTTTACTGACTGTATTTACTGTATTTGCTTTTTGCCAGGCATAATGAGATATCCGTGTTGTCCAATAATTTCCCAAAAGATTGCCAGTGATATAATTTAGCAGCTGCCAGTCAGTTCTGTAATTTACTTAATTGTTAGCATTAATCAACAAACAAACTGTTTAAAACAAACCTCATAACACAGGTACATCTGTTAAAGAGAGAGACGATGACTGAAACAGGGTTCCTTGTCACTGGGGCAATTACAACCTATGCTGAATGGTCAAAGCGCTTTCAGAGGGCAATGACAGATGATCAGCAACTGTGTGTGTGTGTGTTGGAGGTGAAGCATGACAGCCTCGGCCTGCCTTGAACGGTGGTGGGCGTGTCAGCAATGACAAGAAAGAGATACGTTCCAAATAAACATGACAGAATTGGGGAAAAAAGGGGAAAAAAACAATAAGCACCATAACAGGGTGCATTATCCTGCTAAAAGAGGTCACTGCCATTCTACCTCTACTACTTTCCAGAACATCATCCTTCCTCTGACGACTCGTCTTAACCCATAGTGCATCCTGGTGCCATCTCTATCCCAGGTAAATGACAAGTACCTAGCCATCCATGTGTTGTCAAATAAAACATGATCCATCACACCAGGCCATCTTCTTTGGTAGGTACTAACCATTGCATTCCAGGAACACCCCATAGAACCTGCTATCATAATTTGGCTATTGATTCACATGGTCTCACAGACTCACAATCACAGTCACTCAATTCTTAAGCTTGACATTTTTCCTAGAAGTTCAAAAAAAGACTGTTCATTTGCTGGTATTTGTAATGTATAATAATTTTTACAATGGATTTTGTGTTAAAAGAACTTTGCAGACTCTAGGACCAATAACCCATAATGAGCTTGGCAAGAGCAGCAATCCCAATAAAAAGCCTATGAAATACTTCAAGGAAGAATCCTTAAGGAGAACCAGACTCAAAAAAGACCCTCCTTGATTGGCCTACAGCAGCCTAAACCCTGGGTCGCACGCCAAAAATTGGGTAGCAGATAAAAATATTAATAATTAAATAAACAAATTATTACAGGCATATAAGCACAAAATGAACTGAACGTGCACACATACGCCCCCATGTGGAGGCTTAACTTTACATCTTGTAAACCACAGTGGGACCACATTGCCACCATTGTTATTAGGTAAGTATATTTTGTTTTGTGGTTCATTTTGATGCATTGTTTGTGTTGCCTGGTTCGCGGTGAAAATCATGGACAAAATGTGGGTCGTTAAAAAAAAGTTTGAAAAACCCTGGCCTAGAGTATATTTGAAATAAAAACACAGTCATTCACTGTCAGTGATTTTAATAATGCAGCTGATTGGTGTACATTTTGTAACACAGAAACATCCCCACCAAGTTCCCACTGATCTTCACTTTGCGTTCCCACCTCCCAAAAACAAACTGCTGCTTTAGAATATGTGAAATTGTCTAAATATGTACATTTAGGTAAATACGTAAGTGTGTGCTGACCTGCATATATTGTCACTCTATCCAGGGTGTTTTCCCCACTGTGGACCCACTGCAACCCTAATGTTTAGTGAAAATGCTGCTAAATTGTATGAATAAATGTATCATGTCTCTGGAATAGTTAAATCCATTGATTTTAGTTTAAGCCATTTAATTGAAGCAATTGATTTTAGTCACAAGAGTTCTCGTTTGTAATGCAACTGTAAAACTCTCAGCAACCCCTAAACAGATAATGTGCACAGATTGCTCTGCCAGTAAGCCTTTTCATAAATAATAAGCTTGTATTTGTGCTGAATGCACCTTAAGCATGTTGATTACAGTTAGTGAGCTGGTTGGTTATCGTTATAATATAGACAACAAACTTTCTTTCATTATGATCAAGCATTCTGGTATTATTTCCTTATTCTGATCATTCTGTGGCCAGATTCAACCTCAACAATTTAGGATGAACTGGGATGTCAATCTCATCAAACATCAGTACCTGACCTCAGAAATGCTGGTTTGACCAAATGGCCACAAATACATCCGGACCCAATCTTGTGAAGAAAACTTTCTAGAAAAGTGAAGGATCTTGTAGCCACAAATGGATGTGGTTACCTTCATAATAACACTCATACATTTGGAATGGGACCTTCAAGAAGCTTTGTCAGGTGCCCACAAATTGCCATTAAAATAGATAGTATTAAAAAAAAAAAAAAAATTCCCATGTTTCTCCCAATCTAATCTTTGCCAATTCCCCTATTAAAATTCTCTTGCTGCTTGTACCACCCCCACATTGGATGAGGATTGTACAGCTCAAGATCTCAGCAATGGTGGGCCAATGAATTAGCCTGCTGCACCCAAGTAGAAAACACTGATATGGTCATATTTTCTGCAGCAGACATCTAATATTCATGATAATTAAAAGATTTGCAAGGAGAGTCAATTTATTACTATACCTGTGTTTCATTTTATAAGAGTAAGTCTGGCTATAACAGAGCTTAAAATCAATGTCTCTTCTCAGTTATCCCCGTATAATAGCTGTCTGCAGGCATCCAATTACTGTGACAAGCCTGACTTTAGCCAATAATCTCCAGTTCAAAACCCCACAAAAACCAAATCCTGGGGCTTTTCTGGGTCATTCACAAAATATGGATGTATTGATGGGCCACTAAAACATTCTCATTTAAACAGTACCACTTAGAGCTGGAATAATACTGTAACACTCCGAGCTATAGATTTTTTATATTCCTTTGAGTCTCCCTCATTTTTCACATTTGTCTCTAACTCAGCATAAAAAATAGAACTACATGACTTCTGTCATCATCTCTGCTGCAGCCATGAGGTGATATTTCATCAAAACATGCATGCACACACAAACGTCCACCTTCTGTTCAGTTCTGAACAAGGGTCTACACCATTCTAAACCATAATCTGTCTGTAACAAATTAGCAAAAGCAATGTTATATTACAAATCCTGATACGACACATTTGTAATGATGTACATAGTGGAGTTGTTCAAGTGTATTCTATTAATGTTGTCATTATAAATTGCACTGACCAGAATGAAGGGATTAGTAACAGTGAATAATTACATTCTGCACTAAATTCAGTCTAATTGCTGTGGACTAGTAACATTTTCCTGGTGGTTGAGCAGTTGCTGTGTTTGTGTTTTTTGATATTAAACAAAGTCATATCATTTTACTGTCTGTATATAAACAAAACAGCATAAGTGGTAGAAAAACACGATCAAGAAAGAAGCAGTCTATAACAACACAATGTGAACTTAAAATGACTTAATTGGGATGAAAAGAAATGTAAACCTAAGACAAAAAGCTGCTCCGTTGTTGCGCAAGACAGATTAGAACTATAATTATATAATATACACTGATCAGCCATAACATTAAAACCACTTCCTTCTACCTTCTACACTCCATTTTATCAGCTCCACTTACCAAATAGAAGCACTTTGTAGTTCTACAATTACTGACTGTAGTCCATCTGTTTATCTGCATACTTTTTTAAGCCTGCTTTCACCCTGCGTTCATACCAGCACAACACACACTAAAACACCACCACCATGTCAGTGTCACTGCAGTGCTGAGAATGATCCACCACCCAAATAATACCTGCTGTGTAGTGATCCTGGGAGAGTCCTGACCATTGAAGAACAGCATGAAAGGGGGCTAACAAAGCATGCAGAGGAACAGATGGACTACAGTCAGTAATTGTAGGACTACAAAGTGCTCCTATATGGTAAGTGGAGCTGATAAAATGGACAATGTGTGTAGAAACAAGGAGGTGGTTTTAGTGTTATGGCTGTACATGCTACTGCATAATTGGGGTTAAAAACCAAATTACCAACTTTTAAGATCTGGAATTAATAAAAGGTGTGGCTATACAGGTAAAAAAATGAATATCACTGCAAACAGTTGTGTGCGTGTTTTCTACCACTCAAATTACAATCCATGTTTGCAGTGGTGTATAGTAACGAAGTAATAATACTTCGTTACAGTACTTAAGTAGTTTTTTTGAAGTACTTGTACTTTACTGGAGTATAAAAATTTTCAGCAACTTTCACTTTTACTCCACTACATTTTCTAAAGAAATTGTGTACTTTTACTCCGTTACATTCGCTGTATGTAAATTGGTTACTCGTTACTACAAAATGAAAGTTAAATGATGTGAGATGTGTGACTGACTGCACGCTGGTTTGGTGAATCTGCGCTTGTGAGTTAGACGGTGGTTAAACACATTAATGCGCATGTGCAAACGTTCTCTAAAAGCTATCGCAGTTTTCTAAAAGTGCGTCGTTCACCCAAAGACCCGCAAATATGGACATTTCAGAAGCTCCCCGTCCAACACACTGATGTAAGTTAACAATGATTAACAAAGTAAAGCTGCAGCATCAGCTGTTTTTTCGTATTATTAGCATTAACATTGTTCAGATATCTACCTACCATTTTTACCGATTACATTGAACCACAAATAAAACGTTTCACTAAATTTGTTTGGAATTCATTGACTGCAAAACTCATGAAGACACGTCCATTATTTTTAAAAACTCACAAATATTTCCTCAGATAACTTCTGTATTAGACCGGCAGATGAGAGATTCATGGTGCTGAGGAACATGCAGCACGTCTTTAACCCTTTAATCATCTCAACAAGAACTCAACTTATTCAACTTATTATTCATGATTTTTCAGCTGTTGGCTTCAAGTTAGAAATGGTGTTTTCTTAAAGTAAGAATACCAATATTTTTTAAGTTTAACACATGCCATTCAGTGAGTAGATGCAGCCCAAAAAAGATTATTTAAATACAGCTTATTTTACTCAAATATTTTGATTTAAATTAATGGTTGAACAGATCATTAAAGGGATAAAAGTGCCACACGTTTTGTTAAACTCTCCTGAGTTTTGCTTTAAATTAATTATGCCAAAATTATTTTTTTGTTATTGAAATATACTACCCAAATAAAAAAATGGGACAGTATAGAAAATGCAAATAAAATAGATGCAGTGTTTCTTACATTTACATCGACTCACATTCTAAAAACGTTGGAACAGGAACATTTAGGGCTAGTAATATGTTAAAAAAACAACTAAATAATGTCATGATTTCAAACAGGGGATGTCAACAATGATTATGATCATGAATTGACACAAATCATGTTCAGATGAAAGGAAGAAAACAGGTTAATTGTTAAGGTGGTTTACAGGCTTAAAAGAACAATCTTTATATTTAAATGACCGCTTCCATTTATACTAACAGCATTTACTTTTACTTCTACTTTTGATACTTAAGTACATTAAACATCAGATACTTTTAGACTTTTACTCAAGTAATATTCTAAAAGGTGACTTTTACTTCTATCAAAGTAAATTACTGGTAAGATACTTGTACTTTTACTCAAGTATGGCCTTCCAGTACTTTATACACCACTGCATGTTTGCTAGTGTAACGTGAGAAAATAGCAAATCCAAGAATATGGGCAGTTTTATAATGTATTAGAACGTATTAATACAGTGAGACTTTTATAGATTACTGTTAACAGTGCTACCCTACAGCGCTAAGCTTATTTAAATTAAGGTTAAATTAATGGTGTGAGTACTGAATCAAATAATGAAATATCATTTTATAAATGCAGTGCTAACTCAGTGGTTAAGGTACTGTTCTAGTAATTGTAAGATCCCTGCTTTGAGCCCCACCAGTACTAAGTTGCGACTATTGGGCCGTTGAGCAAGGCCCTTAATTGCTTTGATTGTAAATTGTCACTTTTGATAAAAGCGTCTGCTAAATGCTGTAAATGTAAATAATCATAAACCCAAGTGGTTTCATTATATAAAGTGCTTAAACGGACAAGTCAGTGTGTGTTTAGTCAATCAACATGAGTTCAGTGCTCCTCAAGAACAGGCCTGCTAAAAGCAGTCCCATGCTTAATCATTCCTTTTAATTGATAACGTTTATACACAAAGAACAGGTTTTGTGCAATTACCTCCACTTGAAAGTACACAATAGCCTTGTGTTATGGAAGTAAATGAATGACTCAAAGTAAACACAGCATTAATTAAGCAGGTTTTTTTCATATGGCTAACATACCTCCCATTTTCCATAACCTAGCTAAGTAAACCACACTGTACCTACAACAGGTGTGCTCATATGCTTTGGTGTAAAAATAAGTTTATTAATTATTTATTGACAGTCATAAGAGGATGTGGTAGTAAAAATAACAGAGGGAATTAATGATGGTTTAAAGGCCTACACCTTGTTCATATAAGACTTACAGCTTTACAAATAGTTATTTTTTACGAATCCTGACACACATACACTGATCAGCCATAACATTAAAACCACCTCCTTGTTTCTACAGTACACTCACTGTCCATTTTATCAGCTCCACTTACCATATAGAAGCACTTTGTAGTTCTACAATCTATCCACTCATACCAGCACAACACACACTAACACACCACCACCATGTCAGTGTCACTGCAGTGATGAGAATGATCTACCACCTAAATAATACCTACTCTGTAATGGTCCTGGGAGAGTCCTGACCATTGAAGAACAGCATGAAAGGGGTCTAACTAAGCATGCAGAGAAACAGATGGACTACAGTCAGTAAATGTAGAACTACAAAGTGCTTCTATATGGTAAGTGGAGCTGATAAAATGGACATTGAGTGTAGAAACAAGGAGGTGGTTTTAATGTTATGGCTGATCCGTGTACGTTTACAAAAAGTATATGGACAGCCACAAACACTGCTTGTAGAAGGGGTAATGCTGAAAAGCTCTTTCAATGACTTAATGTGGCACTGTGACAGAACATCTTTCTTAATGATTCAGTTTGTCATTTTTTTCCTCAAGCAAGAGTGTTGTAATTAAGTAAAATCACTTAGGAGTAGCTGTAGCGAAGCTGCAAAGTGGTGGGCCACATAAACCTAAGACTGAATTAGATTTAATTAGTTTTTATAGTTTGGGCACTTACAGCAGCAAATAATTTAATATGTAGTATTATACCTTTATGATGAACCAAATGTTAGGTCACTACGATACGAATACGAATCATTTATTGTCATTGCACATTGTACTTGTACACTTGCACAACGAAATTGTAATACAACCCCCCCTCTCGGTGCAAGAAAAAAACAGCAAACAATAAAAGTACTAGATACAAATAAAAATATTAAAATATAAAACAGTACTTAAACAAAACAGAAGCAGAACCGAAGCTATTGCACATGTCCTATTCAAATTAAATTAGAAGTTGCACATGTCCCATTAAAGTGAAATGAAGTGAAATTGCACAATACCCATTGAATGGCGCATGTTGTGTCACATGTTTGTGTTTAACATAGCTATGGCCCTGTTGTAAAAACTGTCTCTTAGTCTATTAGTCCTTGTTTTGATTTGCCTGTACCGTCTACCCGAGGGCAGCAGTTCGAACATTCGGTACTCTGGGTGTGTACTGTCTTTTTTAATTTTGTGTGCCCTCCTGAGACAGTGGGTGCTGTAGAGCTCCTTTAGTGATGGGAGAGGGTGCCCGATGATTTTCTGGGCGGTGTTGATGACCCTCTGTATGGCCTTCTTGTGTGCTGTGGTGCAGCTGGAGAACCACACAGAGATGCAATAAGTCAGCACACTCTCCACGGAGCAGCGATAGAAAGCAGTCAGCAGTTCTTTCTTCAGGTTGAGCCTCCTGAGGATCCTCAGAAAGTGGAGGCGCTGCTGGGCCCTCTTCACTACCGCCGAGGTGTTAGAACTCCATTGGAGGTCTGCGTCCATATGCACCCCCAGAAACTTGAAGCTAGGTACCCTCTCCACACACTCCCCATTAATCCAGATTGGTTGCAGATCAGACTTCCTCCTCCTGAAGTCTACAATCAGTTCTTTGGTCTTGGAGGTGTCTTGTGAGAAGCCTTCTCAGAAGAGTTGCCATTGTTACAGCTGAAAAGATCGCATTAATGTTTGTCTATTTTAATACAATTTTAAAAAAAATTTGGAAGTGGGATGTCCAACAAGCTCATAGTCAGGCACCCAAATACTTAAAACGTTCCATATAGTGTAAAACGCTGGCATGTCAGTTTAGTCAAACTGTCTTCATTAAGTCTGTGTTTATTTATTAATTTATTTAGGTGTTTTAGGCCCTGTTTGCACAGTGGTTATATTCATGGCAGGAGATATAGGTAATTCTCATATTTCAGTTTATAGTGCTTGTCGAGCATTGTTCTTTAGATGCGCTCTTTTAGACCAATTTTTCCCAAAAACTTGACTGTTTTCATTTTGGTTTAATTAATTTTTTCCACAGTCTTTGGTATTGCAATTATGTCTGTGACAAATGTAGTTAGTCATGCAGTGTAGAAAAAACTGTGCCATATACTGATTAATTTTGTTTTTAAAATGTGTTGGATGGATTTTCTGCTTGGTAACAATTATTACAGTCAGCAAATACTAAACCCCATACATAAAAGTAACGTTTTAAACCCATTTATAGAATGTTAAAATTATGATTGCATATGAATAAGTGTCCTACAGCTAGAGTGTAAGGTCAAGCCCTAAAAGCAAAATATGACATCTACACACAATTGGCTGAACTTTAATAGGGAGGACATGAAAATATTATTTCACGGTGACATTGGCTCACTGGGTGAGTGCTTGGTCACACAGGACTAATTGAATACTGTTATTTTCCTGTCCTATATGTTACTGATATGCAACAGTGGGGAGAACTGTTGTATGTGAGCAATATTAAATGAATAAGAAATTAAGAGTAGACGGGACTGTTTTACTGAATATAAATATAATCAGGTTTTTTGACAGTTAAAGTGCATGACCCCTTTAGATTGATCAGATTTGCATTCATCTTCAATATTTTTTTCCTGATCACAAACAAATGAGAAGAACTTTTAATAGCAATATAATAATATTAACAAATATAATAATGTTACCCAAATTTTGGTGGTTGCTACATGGTGATCGGGAGTATTTGATTAATTATTTTCAGAGAAATCCTCTTTCAGTTAAAGTATTTTGAATGGTGTGCTAAATTTATTATTTTGGGTGGTGTGTGTAATTTATTAATTGTTGATTTACTCCTGTGATTTGAATGTCATGGCCATATCTCCTTTGACTTTTGACCACAGGAACACCACCGACTACATTAATTACAGCTTTTGAGTCCTTAAAGCACAAAGCAGCTTTAAATGTGCCATCTTTTGTTTTGTATAAATAGCTCTGAACTGTTATAACAGAGATTTTGACATTTGTGGCAGCCTTTTGTCCCATAGAACACTGTTCTAGTAATTACTCTTTGACATTGAGGCACAGCAGTGAACTCCTCTATGGCAGGGGTGTCAAATCTTTTCCAAAAAGGTCAGTTGTGGCTGCAGGTTTTTAAACCAGCTGATTGCACTAATTGCATTTGTTTAAACGCTGGGTCTTGGTTGTTAAACAACTCATCAGCGTTCTCTGGTCTAGTTCCTACCTGTTAGTATGACAACCTGCAGCCATACAGGCCCAAGACTGGATACCCCTGCTCTACTGTCATATAAATATGTATAAATCATATGGTTTTTATACAAGGCTGTGAGTGTAAACTGACTTGTAATAATGAATTAAGGCTTAATATACACTACTTAAGACAAGTGGATATGACCAGTGATGAACATACAGTAAGTCTGATTCAGTAAACACAGCAAACTTGTGAACATGTTGTTGACCTTAGCTGATGCAATCCTTCATTTCATCTGCAAAGTTAGCTCAGCTGATAAGACACTAGACTATTAATAGGAAGGTCTCTGGCGATTTAGCTGCATTGGGACTTCAAACAGTCTTGTCCCCTTAAGGCCTATAAGGCCCTAAATTGCTTGTATTGCATTTACTTACAACTCACATTTCATGATCATCATTTAAATAAACCCCAAATCAAAAAGCTGCGTCAGTATGGAAAAAATGCATATTAAAAAATGCAGAGTTTCTTACATTTACTTAGACTTTTAATAAATTGCAGACAGTATGAATCCAAGATATTTCATGTTTTGTCGGGTCAACTTAATTTCATTTGTTAATACACATTCATTCCTGCATTTCAGGCCTGTGAAACATTCCAAAAAAAGTTGGAATGGTAAATTATTTACCACTTTGTACCAGCAGCTATGTCTTTTTTAATATGCAAAGCATGTGATTTTGCATTGTCTTGTTAAAAAATGCATGGACGTCCCTGGAAAAGATGTTGTCTATAGGCAGCCTAAGTTGCTCTTCAATCTCAATGTACTTTTGTTAATGCATGGGTGGTGGCTAAGTGGGTAGCACTATCGCCACACAGCAAGAAGGTCCTGGGTTCGATACCCAGGTGGGGCGGTCCGGGTCATTTCTGTGTGGAGTTTGCATGTTCTCCCTGTGTCTACATGGGTTTACTCTGGGTACTCTGGTTTCCTCCCACAGTCCAAAGACATGCAGTCAGGTTAATTGGCGATACGAAATTGTCCATGACTGTGATGAATCTTGTGTAATGAGTAACTATGGTTCCTGTCATGAATGTAACCAAAAGTATAAAACATGACGTTAAAATCCTAATAAACAAACAAACAAACACTGATGCTGTGTAAATTACACAGCCCCATACCATGACAGATGCTGGATTTTGGACTTGTTGCTGAGAACAGTCTAAATGGTCTTTTTCATCTTTGGGCCAGGGCACACGGTGTCTATTACCTCAAAAAAAGATCTGAATTACTGATTCATATGACCACAATACACGTTTTTACTGTGCGCACTGTGATCCTTTGCTTATGTGGTTACATCAGCTATTGATGAATGATAGTTCTTGATGCAGTGCCATCTGAAGGATCTGAGATCACAGTTGTTTAGCTTAGACTTGCGCCCTTGTCCTTTACAAACTAAACTTCCTCCTGATTCTTTGAATTGTGTAATGCCATTATACACTGTAGAGGGAGAATATGTAAATCCCCTTCAGTTTTTCTTTGAGAAACAAACTGGAGATCATCTGCTCATCTTTGATAAGGTTTTAAAAACTTTTAGGTTTTACTGCACTTGATCATAATCCTGGTAACCAACATTGTTACACGCCAAGAAAGGTCAAGGCTAATATAGGAACTGATTTGAGTCTGTCTGGCTCATTATTCTTTAACAGTTAACAGCTGACTTCTATCAATGACATTGACGGTTTAAACCATTTATTCATTGGAGGAATGTTACTGTAAAAATATTGGCTGTTCTGCATAAGTGTCATTTATTAAATTTTTTATTCATCTTTACAACACTTTATACTATTCAAGGTCACACTGGGTCCGAAACACAGGCACAAAGCAAGAACAGACCTTGAACAGTCTGCAGCACATTACACAAACACATTCATTAACACTCAAACATAAGACCAATTTACTGTAGCCAGACTACTAGGCATGTTTTAAAAGATGGATGAAAACCAGAGTACCTGGAAAAACCTATTTGGATGCTATGGAAAAAAAATCTTTATAAATACATTAATCAGATGTGAGGACTAACATGGGGAGATGTCACTGAGCCCCAAACACACACAGGTGACAGACTGAACAAAAGAAAAAAAAAACAATGTAGCATGTCCTAAACACAAGCTGGGTTACCAGAATAGCTTTAAAGCATTAGGGCAGAAAATCTGGGTCTTTAACTTTAGGTTTCCAACATCTAACAGGTTATGCACTTTCACCCCAATTTTCCTCTACTGCTGCAGACCTCCACTTCTGTCTGAAAAGGGCCGTAACTAACACAGTGTGCAGTAGCCAACCGCCTCTTTTCACCTGCACCAGGCAGGTTCACACAGAGAGTCATGCAGTGATCTCCATAATCCCTCATCCTTTCTGCAGGCGCCATTAACAGATAAACTAATTATTGTCTGCATAGGTGCCCAGCCAGCCAATAGCAGAGCTGAGATTTGAACTCTCGAGTTCAAAATGTCAGCACCAGTGGGTTAGCATGTTTTACCACTGCGCCATTTGAGCACCCTGTATTTTGTAAATATAAACACATTTACAGGCTCTCAGGCTGAGCAGCAGTGATTATGCTATTCTACTACTGCTGGGATCCAGTTTTTAAATCCTCAGTGGTGCAATCGGCTAGTCAGGTGTCTACATACAGACATGATTGTCTGAAAAAGATAAAGGATAAAGAAGTGGTAAAACATAAAAATAAAATACATTTAAATTTTGATGCTTGCAACATACTCAAAATAAGTAAAGGAACAGATGCATGTTTGCCACTCATCACTTGGCATATTAATTACATTTTGGAACGGAGAATCCTAATTGTTTCAGTTTTGGAAGTGTGTGTTCCCAAAGACAAGCTGAAATGTGTACTCATCTCTTCACAGCACATATTTTCTGTGTGTTTTGGTCCATCTGAGATAAGACTGGGTCCAGAGAACTCAGCAGTGTTTCTGTATAGAAGTGATGTCTGGCTCTCTCTTTGCATAATACAGTTTCACGTTACATTCGGTGATGCAGTGGCAGACTGTGACAAAGGTTTTCTACTCACAAACCCATGTGTCTATATTTATCACACTAGCAAGTCAATTTCTCAACTGAAAGCTAAAGTACGAAACACATGCACCAACACACATCCACACTCAGACTGAAACGAACAGCATAAACAGACACTAACTGCGTGGCAGTGATGTAACCGGCAAAACTATTAACTTTAATACTGACATGCTGTGTTGCTAGTGAAGCTTCCAAAAAGGGGTGTTATATTGAATTTGTGCAGAATGTTTACAGTGCATTACATTTAGGTGTGTCAACACCTTTTGGCTCATGTTGCTTCTGTTACATCAGGCAGTTGTAGCCGATTGGTTAAGGAACTGGACTAGTAATTATAAGGTCACTGGTTCAAGCCACACCACTACCAGGTTGCCACTGTTGGGCCCTTAAGCAAGGCTCTTAACCCTCAATTGCTTACAAAGTATACTGTCTCAGTATTGTAAGTCGTCTTGGATTAAAAGCTTTTGCTAAATGCCGTAAATGTAAATATGGAAACATATTTACAACACTTGTGAATATAGTGCTGTAGACTGGGAATCCACCTTGACAAGCCAATCTACTGTTTAAATAATATGCTTTCTTAACCTGAGAAATCAACTACCAGTAATGAAAAGCAAAATGTACTAATGCAAGTTAAACAAATAAGTGATGTAGCCAAATATTTAGTTTGTTTAATAATTAGGGCTAAGGCCGCTCAGGTGGCGCAGCAGTAAAAACACACGCTGGAACCAGAGCTGGATCTCGAATACATCGTATCGAATCTCAGCTCTGCCTGCTGTCTAAGGCTGAGATTCCACATGAACAACGATTAGCCTATTGTTTAGATATGGGCGGGACTAAGCCGGATGGGGTCTCTGTCTCTCATGACTGGTGCAATTACGACCTCTGCAGGCTGATTGATGGCGCCTGCACAGAGATGAGAGAAGAGTGCTCTCAGGGTGTGTCTCTCCAAACACAACGCTGAGCTGCACTGCACTCATTAAAGTGTAGGTGATAAGATGCATACGGCATGCTGCCCACGTGTTGGGGGCGTGGGTTAGCTTCATTCTCCTCAATCAGAGCAGGGATCGGCATCGGTGGAGAGGAAGCATGACGCAATTGAGCAATTGGACGTGCTAAAAAAGGGAGAAAAAGGGGAGAAAATGCATAAAGAAAATAAAAAATAATAATAATAATAATTAGGGCTAAAACATGAGGTTGTGAAAAAACAAACTGCCAACAAAACAATCGAAATCAAATCCCTGAAGTATTAAAATTGGTTCATAGAATGCATAGAACAACTCAATATGAAGAATTTAATGAGAAAAATACTGCGCACGCAGTATCAGCGTGTAGCTAGGGCTGTGTCTCAATCCGCACACTTGGCACACTATGTAGTCTATAGGGTGGTATTTGGAACACGACAGCTCGCCTCTGCTCCGTGTGCAGCCTAATACAGCGCGTCTCATGCTAAAATAGTGTGTGAATGCGATATTGCTCAACAATGTCATTCCTTGTAGCCTGTCATTTTTTCTCTGCCGACTCGCTCAAGTTTTTGTTCCTTTTTTGGGTGGGGGGGTAAGCATTCCTTATTTCCCGTGCTTACGGCTAGTAGTGAAAACGAAATAATGGGGATCCAAAATAAGAGAGCTGGTTGGCGCGTGGCCCACGTGACCGATCCGACGCGTCCCTGTGTGGCGTGACCCCGCCCACACACGCGCGCACAAAAATACGAGCGCGCGACCGCTCCAAGGTGGCAATCACTCCACCTTCAGACGCGCCGGGAATTTACAAAGAGCGCATTGTTATTATTGTTATTATTATTATTATTATTATGTTATTATATATGTTATTGTTGTTATTATTTATTAGCATTATTAATATTTTATTAATAGTAATAATTGTAATAATAATATCATTAATAATAATAATCATTAAGCATTTAATATTTAGTTGTAAAATGAGCAATCCCCGCGAGGTAAGCCATCACAATCTGTTGTAATTAGACAGTGCTAATTCAACATCCAGTGTACGCGCACGCATGGCAATAACAGGTAATAATACTAACTAATTGGTTCTTTGCTTCAGCCTTAACGGTCTAATTTGACTGTAATACGCTGGATGATTACATAAACCTAATTCGCCTCATCACGTTGAATGTGTTGGTAAAAAAAAAAAACACCAGCATCATCACTTCTATAGTAAATTCATATATATATATATATATATATATATATATATATATATATATATATATATATATATATATACATACATACATAGTATGGGACAGTGGTAGCGTAGTGGGTAGACCTCTTTCCACGTCTCTCTCCTTTTAGGCTTTAAATGGCTAGTGAGCAGCAGGTGTTGCTTGTCAAACCTGCCGCTT
This sequence comes from Trichomycterus rosablanca, assembly GCF_030014385.1. Lineage (NCBI taxonomy): Eukaryota > Metazoa > Chordata > Actinopteri > Siluriformes > Trichomycteridae > Trichomycterus > Trichomycterus rosablanca. The sequence continues at coordinate 45,019,652 of NC_085988.1, read as the reverse complement.
TCGCTTCTAATTGCAATTCCCTCGTAGGTTTACAGTCCGCCCCTAAACCCTGACGCCAATTTCTACTACTCTGTACTGGCACACCCCATTAAATCCATCCCTGCCTGCAATATATTAGCAGCAATAAATCTGCAGCTTGTGTCATATGGGGAGTTTACACAAAATCAAACAATGCAATCAAACAATGTCCTATCCATCTCAAAACTGACGCTCAATGGATAGCTCCATATGAGGGACAAGCTGTCCTATAGCTACAATTGCTTTGACCTTGTAATTTCTTGTCCTCTGGAGTATCATCTCACACGAACACAACAAATGAGCCACAAGTAGCAGGTCAGGTTTTCAATCGTTATGTAATCTATTCAGAAGAGCTTTACACATGACCGGGCTGCACATGACAATGTCACACAGGCATCAGCACCCAGCTGATGGAAAGGACTGAGAGGAGCTGTGTCCCTCACTAATGAAACAGGGAGGTAAAGAAATAACACCAAAAAAATCAAACCAACATTCTCTTAGAAGTAGGGTTTGGTTTTCTTTACAGTGCTCCCAGTGCCTGGGTTGACCTTCATTACTGAATGTTACACCGATTGTAGCCTGATCAATAGAATAATTCTGTAGCTCAAGTATAACAGCAGCAGTAGGAGCTGTACGGATTCCTGTTAACACAACAGTTTTCCATACAGTGCATCAACCAGTGGATAATGCATTTTTTTATGTATTTATGTATTTCCCCGTGTGATGGGAGTAAATACAGAAAGAGCATCTACACGCAGGATGTGACCGCATCAAACAAAATTAAGTTAAACGTTCAAAAAACTAGATAATTCGAGCTGCACGGATTTCTGTTAACATCATCAGTGTTCCATACAGCGCGCCATGCACTAAGTGTTACACTTCTTTTTTGTGCTTTATTTGTGTGAAATGTAATAAATCAGGGCTTAGAATGAAGGCAGGACTCTACCCTAGCGTTTAAGACAACTGGTCCAGGTGATACACAGATTCGTACTTACAGAAAGTGTGTGGAACTGGAATTAGTAACAAATGTACGGAATACCATGACCCTCTAACAGTAAACCGTACACAAAGCGGCTTACCTTTCACATGCTCCTCTTCTCTGTTTAGATACATGGCTTGTTGATTTGCTGCACGTTTACTCTTCGGCTGGTTATATTACTCCACCGGTGAGAGCTGGCATCCGAGTCTTTGCCTTTTTGGTGTCTCTTGGCTTGTTGCTCGGCGAGAGAACGCGCGTCCTTCCGAGTCCTCCAAGAATTGCGCGCAAGCAGGTAGTCAGTCAGTCTCTCTCTCTCTTTCTCTCTCTCTCTCTCTCTCTCTCACGCTCGTTCTCTCTCTCTTCGGGACTGCATACAAGGACGCGCTCCGTTAACACACTCGGACCCTCTTAGTTCTGTACCAGGCGCTCTCGGTCCCACTAACATTCGTTAAAGCTTTTTGCACACCTTCTTCTTTACATCGTCTGCGTGCGCAGCCAGGTTCTTCGGGGCGCGTGTGCGTGCACTTGTGTACGCGTGGAGTGCTAATTGAAGGGGCGTGGCCTCTTAACCCCGCTCACAACAACGTACAATTAGGCGCTGCGCGTCTCCCGGGTGAAGCTCCGAGCAGGTGGATCCCATGTGGCCGAGCCGTCACTACACACACACACACACACTTACACACTCACACACTTACACACTCACAGCTCTTACCTCATCTAGCCCGTCATACACACCGATCCGACACAAAGAGCAGGAGGTACATTTACACCCCCTCCCACATGCAAGGTGCCTGCTTTGCTACTTGTGCACCCTGTTCACGCGTTTACAACCAGAGCTGAAGTTTAGGCGTCCGCGTAGTGACGTCTAGCGGATCGTTTTTGTCATTGCAACCAGCATCAAACTCATCTGCAAACAATGCATGTTGATGCTTATACACTGCCTGGCCAAAAAAAAGGTCACACACTAATATTTGGTTGGACCGCCTTTAGCTTTGATTACGGCACGCATTTGCTGTGGCATCGTTTCCACAAGCTTCTGCAATGTCACAACATTCATTTTCCCCCAAGATCTTGTATTGATGATGGGAGATTTGGACCACTGCGCAAAGTCTTCTCCAGCACATCCCAAAGATTCTCAATGGGGTTCAGGTCTGGACTCTGTGGTGGCCAATTCATGAACCACTCTTTAACAATTTGAGCCCGATGAATTTTGGCATTGTCATCTTGGAATATGCCCGTGCCATCAGGGAAGAAAAAATCCATTGATGGAATAACCTGGTGGTTCAGTATATTCACGTAGTCAGCTGACCTCATTCTTTGGGCACATAACGTTGCTGAACCTAGACCTGACCGACTGCAGCAACCCCAGATCATAGCACTGCCCTCACAGGCTTGTATGGTAGGCACTAGGCATGATGGGTGCATCACTTCAGCCACCTCTCTTCTTACCCTGATGCGCCCATCACTCTGGAACAGGGTAAATCTGGACTCATCAGACCACATGACTTTCTTCCATTGCTCCAGAGTCCAATCTTTATGCTCCCTAGCAAATTGAAGCCGTTTTTGCCGGTTAGCTTCACTGACAAGTGGTTTACTTAAGGCTACACAGCTGTTTAGTCCCAATTCCTTGAGTTCCCTTCACATTGTGCGTGTGGAAATGCTCTACTGAGTTCTGCTGTAGTTTTTCTACCATTTGATTTCACCAAACGTTTAAGTGATCGCCGATCGCAATCATTCAAGATTTTTTTCCGACCACATTCCTTCCTCGAAGATGATGTTTCCCCACTGGCCTTCCACTTTTTAATAATGAGTTGGACAGTTCTTAACCCGATTTTAGTAGTTTCAGCTTCTCCTTAGATGTTTTCTCTGCTTTATGCATGCCAATAATTTGACCCTTCTGAAACAGATTAACATCTTTTCCACGACCACAGGATGTGTCTTTTGACATGGTTGTTTAACAAATGAGAAGCTAGTTACTGCATCAGTTAGGGTTAAATAACTTGTTGCCAGCTGAAACATAATCACCCATGCAGTAATTATCCAATGGGAGGCTCTTACCTATTTGCTTAGTTAAATCCAGGTGGTAACCTTGTTTTTGGCCAGGCAGTGTATCTATCAGCATAGTAACATCAGGGACTTTTTACATTTGTCTCTTTAATCTAGTCATTTCCAATTCCCTATTGAAATTCCTCTGTCTTTTGGACCACCCCCACACTGGCCACGGGGGTGGCACGGTGGCTCGGTGGGTAGCACTGTCACCTCACAGCAAGAAGGTCCTGGGTTCGATCCCTAGGTGGAGTGGTCCAGGTCCTTTCTGTGCAAAGTTTGCATGTTCTCTTCGTGTCTGTGTGGGTTTCCTCTGGGAGCTCCGGTTTCATCGCATAGTCCAAAGACATGCAAGTGAGGTGAATTGGAGATACAAAATTGTCCATGACTGTGTTTGACGTTAAACTTGTGAACTGATGAATCTTGTGTAACTAAAGAGTAACTACCATTTCTGTCATGAATGTAACCAAAGAGTGTAAAACATGATGTTAAAACCCTAATAAATAAATAAATACTGGTCATGGAGAGCAACAGACTAGCATCCACTTTCTCTGACACTAGTGCAGATTTAGGTCACAAAGTCATCTGTACAAACAATTACTAGCAAATACAAAGAACATAGAATGATGGCCAAAAACCCCAAGCAGGTACTTTTATCCAAAGCATCTTAAAGTTGTGACCAAATACAGTTTAAGCAACTAAGGGTTAAGGCCTTTGCTCAGGGGTCCAAAAAGTAGCACCTTGGCAGAGGTCGGTATTAAACAAGTGATCTTATGTTTACTAGCCACTACCTTAACCGCTAAGCTACCATTGCCCTGCACTCATTTTATTATAATAAAAAATGTGTCTAAATAGTCCAAGCAATCCAAGCACCACCAAAAATGTATTTGGTTTAATTACAGACTGTCGTTTAATAAAGACACCCCTGCTCCAAATTTTATCACAAACCTTGACTGAAGAAAACAAGCTCAGTTGTGTTAGGGTGGCACATCAGTCTAATAGTCCAGCCCACCACTGTGGAGAGATTGAGCTTTCAAGTTGAGTCTCAGCTTTTCTACCAGTTTGAAGGTCTGATGAGTTTCTTCTCATTGCCAGTGCTTCAGCGACTCCTGCTGTCTGGTCAGGACAGCAAGAGTAGTGAAGAACTTTAACTCTGCAAAAACACTGCTGGCTGGTTTAAATAATTTAGACTTTAGAACATCTGGAACATCAATTAAGGCTTTCTTTACATCAGTGTTTAGCCATATAAATGATCTTTTGACTGATTGGGCACAAATTCCCACAAATATACTTTGAAAGCAGTGTGAGAAGCCTTCTCAGAAGAGTGGCTGTTGTTATAGCTGAAAAGATCACATAGATGTCACCAATTTGTTTTTGAAACAGGATGTTTTAAGGTCATGGTCAGGTGTGTGTGTATATGTCCACCAGTGGACTTTTTTGGACAAACGACCCATTTATGCCCTAAAACTAAACAAAACTTAGTCAACTGTCATAATTCAATGCTTTTTTGACAAAAAAAAGTCCATTGGTTTGGGAGTATAGCATGACGTACAAAGTGAGATGATAGGTAACATTTTTATTTCAACAAAGTAGTGGTTTAACATTTAATTATAATTTAAAAAATAATAATTTGTATTTATTTTACCATGTTATCCAAACTAAAACTTTTTCAGTAAAATATCTATCAAATCTTTAAAAAGGATACATTTGCAAATGTCATTTTTATGTTGTGTTTATTAACATATTTGAGCTATCAACTGAAAGGTTTAGAGTTCGAATCCCAGCTCTGCCATGCAGCCACTGAGAGTCCTTAACCCTCTCCGCTCCAGGCGCTGTACTATGGCTGACCCTGTGCTCTGACCCCAGCTTTCAAACAAGCTGAGATATGCGAAGAAAGAATTTCATTGTACTGTACATCTGTATATTTATATATGACAAATAAATGCATTATATATATATATATATATATATATATATATACAGTGTATCACAAAAGTGAGTACACCCCTCACATTTCTGCAAATATTTTATTATATCTTTTCATGGGACAACACTATAGAACTAAAACTTGGATATAACTTAGAGTAGTCAGTGTACAACTTGTATAGCAGTGTAGATTTACTGTCTTCTGAAAATAACTCAACACACAGCCATTAATGTCTAAATAGCTGGCAACATAAGTGAGTACACCCCACAGTGAACATGTCCAAATTGTGCCCAAAGTGTCAATATTTTGTGTGACCACCATTATTATCCAGCACTGCCTTAACCCTCCTGGGCATGGAGTTCACCAGAGCTGCACAGGTTGCTACTGGAATCCTCTTCCATTCCTCCATGATGACATCACGGAGCTGGTGGATGTTAGACACCTTGAACTCCTCCACCTTCCACTTGAGGATGCGCCACAGGTGCTCAATTGGGTTTAGTCCATCACCTTTACCTTCAGCTTCCTCAGCAAGGCAGTTGTCATCTTGGAGGTTGTGTTTGGGGTCGTTATCCTGTTGGAAAACTGCCATGAGGCCCAGTTTTCGAAGGGAGGGGATCATGCTCTGCTTCAGGATGTCACAGTACATGTTGGAATTCATGTTTCCCTCAATGAACTGCAGCTCCCCAGTGCCAGCAACACTCATGCAGCCCAAGACCATGATGCTACCACCACCATGCTTGACTGTAGGCAAGATACAGTTGTCTTGGTACTTCTCACCAGGGCGCCGCCACACATGCTGGACACCATCTGAGCCAAACAAGTTTATCTTGGTCTCGTCAGACCACAGGGCATTCCAGTAATCCATGTTCTTGGACTGCTTGTCTTCAGCAAACTGTTTGCGGGCTTTCTTGTGCGTCAGCTTCCTTCTGGGATGACGACCATGCAGACCGAGTTGATGCAGTGTGCGGCGTATGGTCTGAGCACTGACAGGCTGACCTCCCACGTCTTCAACCTCTGCAGCAATGCTGGCAGCACTCATGTGTCTATTTTTTAAAGCCAACCTCTGGATATGACGCCGAACACGTGGACTCAACTTCTTTGGTCGATCCTGGCGAAGCCTGTTCCGAGTGGAACCTGTCCTGGAAAACCGCTGTATGACCTTGGCCACCATGCTGTAGCTCAGTTTCAGGGTGTTAGCAATCTTCTTATAGCCCAGGCCATCTTTGTGGAGAGCAACAATTCTATTTCTCACATCCTCAGAGAGTTCTTTGCCATGAGGTGCCATGTTGAATATCCAGTGGCCAGTATGAGAGAATTGTACCCAAAACACCAAATTTAACAGCCCTGCTCCCCATTTACACCTGGGACCTTGACACATGACACCAGGGAGGGACAACGACACATTTGGGCACAATTTGGACATGTTCACTGTGGGGTGTACTCACTTATGTTGCCAGCTATTTAGACATTAATGGCTCTGTGTTGAGTTATTTTCAGAAGACAGTAAATCTACACTGCTATACAAGCTGTACACTGACTACTCTAAGTTATATCCAAGTTTCATGTCTATAGTGTTGTCCCATGAAAAGATATAATGAAATATTTGCAGAAATGTAAGGGGTGTACTCACTTTTGTGATACACTGTATATATATATATACACGTATATACGTATATATATATATATACAGGGGTTGGACAATGAAACTGAAACACCTGTCATTTTAGTGTGGGAGGTTTCATGGCTAAATTGGACCATGTGCATCCAATGGTTCAAACATTGTATCCTGAAGGCGGTGCCGTGTATCAGGATGACAATGCACCAATACACACAGCAAGACTGGTGAAAGATTGGTTTGATGAACATGAAAGTGAAGTTGAACATCTCCCATGGCCTGCACAGTGACCAGATCTAAATATTATTGAGCCACTTTGGGGTGTTTTGGAGAAGCGAGTCAGGAAACGTTTTCCTCCACCAGCATCACGTAGTGACCTGGCCACTATCCTGCAAGAAGAATGGCTTAAAATCCCTCTGACCACTGTGCAGGACTTGTATATGTCATTTCCAAGACGAATTGACGCTGTATTGGCCGCAAAAGGAGGCCCTACACCATACTAATAAATTATTGTGGTCTAAAACCAGGTGTTTCAGTTTCATTGTCCAACCCCTGTATATTAGGGCTGTCGAAGTTAACGCGATAATAACGCATTAACGTGATCTCAATTTAACGCGATTAAAAAAAATAGTGCCGTTAACGCAAATTCTATTTGGCCCTGCAAGTCATCCGTAGTTCATGTTGAGACTTTACATGCTATATTCACAAGTTCTCGGGAGCAGAACACTTTATTAACTTCTTCTGTTATGGTACCGAATAGTGGACAGCTAGAGTCATCGCGTTAGCCAAGCACGCTATTCCATGAACTATGGAAGCCCCAAAGGGTCAAAACACACTCACTTCGTGTAGAAACGTCCATTAAACCATTGTCACGATACAACCACAGAAAAGTCTGTGACAATAACTACGCCTTATCCCACCTAAAGCACCGCTGATCTACAATGTTTGCTGATGGAGAAATTTTAACCTACAATCTGACATATATACGAAATCAAGGGTCTCTGCTGGATAGTATTACTGCCTAGTATGTGAGTGAATAAAACTCCCTTATAGTTTTCTCTTATCCCAGCAGTTTTTAACATAAGTACATTTAGCATAAAATGTGTTCACCATTTTAATTGTAAGATTTCACTTAAAAATCCTTGTTTTCTATAACATTTACACAGATTTTTTTTTTAATGCGATTAATCGCGATTAACTATATGAAATTCTGATATTAATCGCGATTAAAAAATTTTTATCGTTTGACAGCCGTAATATATATATATATATATATATATATATATATATATATATATATATATATATATATATATGTATATATATATATATATATATAGTCAATTAAAAGTTGCACATAAGCACTTTGGCTAGTATAACATTTATTTGTTGGTTTGACTTTGATCAATAAGCAAAGTAAAGCTAAAGTAAAGCTAAATCATTGTCCAACTTTTATTTAAGGTATTTTAACTATTGTCATAAAACCAAAGGAATTATAAGTTGAGCTGAAATTGCGTTTGTCCTCTAAATTGAGCAGCTATAGTTTCAGAGAATAATCATGATTAGATGATGGCAGTGGCAACCTTCAGCTTTTAAAAGAAAGGATTGTGGCCTGATGTTTTATACTCTAGGCCTGTTATTACTTCACACACATAGCTGTCTAAAAGATGTATGCAGCCTGCATGATTTTGGTCATAGATGGAGCTTAGATGAATAAAGGTTGATAAAGCCTTCTGATATTGCACGTGTTATCATCACATCTTGTACTCGCTTTTGAAACTGTGAATTTGCTTGTCTTAGAAATCCAGGGCTTTAAATGACAAGGACACTGTGAACTTCATTCCCTGCTCTGGTAGGATGGCACGTTATTTTATTCAGATATAGCTCTATTGGATGCACCTCAGGGAATGGTGTGTGTGTGTGTGTGTTCAGCTCATGAAGAACTTAGGCGCTTCTCATTTTAAATGAAGGGCAGCCAGGTGACCTGTCTGCTATCAGCATCATCATAAATGATAGGGGTCATACATAAAAATCTATGATTCTTGTTGCCTAAATTTAAATGCCCCTGCAGACATCATTATGAAAGCCACTCACGTAGGTGACACTGAGTAAAAGTTGGAACTTGCATTTACATAACACAGTTACATTGTGACCAACAACCATTTAATCAGGTGTGATTTTGAAGGCAAATTACTACACTGTTTAGTAAACCACATCCAGGTGAGGGATATGTCCTCTACATCTGAACAGGTCAGCAGTTGCTTTTAATGTTATTATTTCTGGTAGCTGTCACTATGCCAAGACAGATGAGGCAGCAATAAAATTAATGGGCCAAGATGAAGATGAAAGTAACAAAGTTTGATCTCTTGCAATCTCATCACATAGTGTCTCTTGGCATCAGATCCTTCTATTAATAGATGTCAGGTGGTGTGGTTTTCACACTTTTTAAAAATTAAAAGGTAGAACCAGTTGTGTTTTTGGGTCACAGTATGTGTCAGAGCACACAGAGCAGTTCCCTGCTGAGGCTCACTGAAGCAGCATATACTAGATATGCTTTATTGACCACATTTTTGTAGTGACATAAAACTTTTATATAGCTCCACGTGCAGTGATTTGGGTCATCTAGCTACTCAGCCAATGCCTTCAGTGTAGGAGTTTTATAATACGCAGAGCTCCACAGCCTTAGAGACTCCACTCACTAATAATGCTGGCATGGCGAAGACTCGCTTGAGACTCTGATCCAGTATCCTGAATATTACAGTATCTATCTATCTATCTATCTATCTATCTATCTATCTATCTATCTATCTATCTATCTATCTATCTATCTATCTGTCTATATATATATATATATATATATATATATGTATATATATATATATATACTGTATATACAGTATATATATCACTTGAAGGAATTATGCTAGCATCTTCACAATCAGTGATCACACAGATACTGTAATATTCGGGATACTGGATCGGGATATATGATACACCTATACAAATGTATGTACGTATGTATGTATGTATTTCAGATTTTATGAGTTTATGAGTTGTCCTATTAAGGTGCAAATAGAGTCAAAATAGTAAACTTTTTATTGTTTTATTTAATTTGATAGAAGTTACACATTCTTATCATTTATATCACACATACTACTTTTTAAATTGTTTATATAACTTCAACCATAATTTAGACCTACCACAACCTTCAGTTCTACAAATCTTGTTCTACTAAGTGATTAGCAGCCACATAAAAAGTAATGCAAAAACAAGTAATTACATTTTTTAACTGATAAAAAACAAGGCACATACAAAATAAACACCAGTGCATCTCACTCTAACATTTACTCTCTATAATTATTTTTAGTAGAATTTTTAAAAGCAGTTGCGTAGTCTTTTTATGGTGATGATGCACAAACACCAAATTTCTGACAGGAGGTGGTTGTCTGTCCATCTGGGCAGAACCTGCATCTTCCCTTGTTGGTAATAACTGGCAAGTGATCCATTTGATCATAGTTGACATCATCCATGGGTCTTGGGGTTGTTGGTCATTGGATGCATCTGGTGGTCACATAGTCCTCCTGTTCATTGAGGGACCTTCCCTTCTTCTTTCACCATAGATGAGTGTATCTGCAACCTCCTTCTTAAAAGTCTTGAGCTTCTAGCCGGACTTCTGGTGGGATTTTGCAAGGGTGCAAGGCAACCATCATCTCGGCAAGGTCAACTCCTCCCATGTAGACATTGTACTCTGAAACAATGTTTGGACAAGGAACAACAACATCTGATTTCTACAGGCACTCTCAACGGTGCATCCCTTAGCATCCCTTTACCTGAATTAAAGGTAAAGATGAGTAGTAGAAAGGTGAAAACATTGTCACTATAGACAACACACTCTGATGAGTTACAGAGTTCAATAACACATCATCTCCAAGCCCAAGTTCTTTGACAGGACCCAGTGCTGTCAGGAAATCGTACACTATCCCAGAAACACCTTTATTAGTATAATATATGTTTACACTGTAAGAATAAACATATATGTGCATGACTGTATCTTTTTTGAGGTGAATATTAATATGTATTCCTGTTAAAAACTAAATTTTGAATACTACACACTTACCAATTTTCTACCTAATCTGGCAATGTATATTGAGGAATAAATAATTTTTAATAGTTGCTGAAAAAACAAATGAAATGAAATTATTTTATTGTTTTATTTAAAAATAACTATGATAAATATGTTATCATTAGCCACTTGGTAAGTAAGTCCCACACCACTTTTGGCCATAATGATTTTGAAGCATGACCTGATAACCTGAACCAAGTCATGTGACCTACAAACCAGACAAGATTTTTGATGAATGATAACTTAACTGAGGGAGAATTTTCAGTAATGTCTCTTACAGGTCAATCGTCTGGTCTAAAGATTTTGTATCTACTGGTGCACATGTAAAGATGTTCAAATCTGGTAAATAATGCAATAAAAATTGACCATACCATTACTAATTCTGTCAAGTGGTCAAAGGCCCAACCAGTGTTATGACAGGAGCATGTTGATGGCTATGAAAAGAGTCTAATACTCGAGACATGATGATAGAATACTTTCTGAATAATGCCTTTCAATAAATATAAATTGGTCATTTACATTGATCAGCCATAACATTAAAACCACCTCCTTGTTTCTACACTCACTGTCCATTTTATCAGCTCCACTTACCATATAGAAGCACTTTGTACTTCTACATTTACTGACTGTAGTCCATCTGCTTCTTCACATACTTTTTTATACTGCTTTCACCCTGTTCTTTAATGGTCAGGACCCCCAGGGGACCACTACAGAGCAGGTATTATTTAGGTGGTGGATAATTCTCAGCACTGCAGTGAATGGTGGTGGTGTGTTAGTGTGTGTTGTGCTGGTATGAGTGGATCAGACACAGCAGCGCTGCTGGAGTTTTTAAATACTGTGTTCACTCACTGTCCACTCTATTAGACACTTCTACCTAGTTGGTCCACCTTGTATATGTAAAGTTGTATTTATGCTTTTGTTGACATCATTAATACAGTTTTGATGACATCACCATAGCACATGCACTAAACTGATTTTTCTTTTACAAAATAGTATGTCTTTATCACTGAGTCATATCAAAAGACACTTAGGACATACATGTTTATTGCAATTAAGTGCATGAAATCGTTTGATCTCAGCTGTATGCTGTTTATTAGAATTTAACCATTAAAATATAACTGTGATTTAGTCACTTTAAATGTAAGCTCCTTTTTCTTCTATTCCCAAATTTTGCTTTTTTTACTTGCATCTGTAAATGTTTCTATTGCTATCTTCTTCCCTCAAAAACCTGATTTGCATTGATTTTGTGACCTATATACACATTAGCACTCTTCCTCTTGCCCTTACCTTCCCATTCTAGGCTTTGGTGGTCATTTCTCTGTTATACACTTTACCTCTATTTTTTCTTCACTTTTAGCTCCACTTATCCTACAATGCTCTCTCCTTCATTCACTCTCTCTTTAGCCTGAGTGGAAAAGGGGCTAATAATAGTTCAGGGTGGAGGCTTAGAGAAGACACAACGAGGAGAATTCAGTGTACAGTTTCAAATACACAGACACAGCTAACAATTTATCTATTTGTATTTACATCATCAAGGAGAAATTATAGCTCTGCATATCGAACAGCCCATCAAGATTTATGGAACGAGTCATAAAGGCATTCGTCAAGGTCGGAGCAATGACATGCCACCATAATTAGGATATATTTTCAGCCTAGTGTGACCATGATGAGAGTTCAAAAAAAGAACACCAGCTCATATTTCAGTGCGAAGGAGGCAAATCAAGTCCTATCATACACCAAGCTTAAAGTATTTCGCATCTGACCCTGAACTGTGGCTTTCTGTGACTACATATATTGCACACATCAGTAAACAGTAATGATATTACGTCATTCCATGGAAGCTTCACTGCTTGAAGTGTAGCGGATGTTCCGGTGGGAAAGATTGTAATATTAGTGCTTTGTAGTATGAGCTAGAGCTCTGTCTGATGAGCTCGTTGAAGTGGAGTGTATAAAAATGAAATCTGACCATGAAACAATATCTAAATCCAATAACCACTTGCAGACTGTCTCTCTCGTTTGTGTGTATGTGAGTGTGTGTGTATCATCCTTTTTAAATAGAAGCTCATATTAAGTTTTGTAATAAATTTCCAATGATTTTAAATGACTAATTTTTCATTAGCTACATAATTTTTTTATTAGGTTTCTTCCAGAGTGTGCTTCATCATAGCTGGCCATTAAGCGTATAGCCTGTCACTTTGAATTTCCACTTTCATTATTCACATTACAAAAGTCTTTTAGTTTTTTTTACTTTGCTTTTTTAGTCCTGGGACAACAGCCCTTAAGTATATTTCATTACAGTTATCTGTTTTTACACATTATATTTATGAATCTGTTTTAAGAAAATAAGCATTTTAAAGCCTTTTTCCATCTCTGGTAACTATGAAAGCACAACACTTCAACCAGCACAGATTTCCTTCAGCGTTATTTCAGATCTGTAGCAAAATGATTTATAGCTGTTTTTTTTCATACAGTATGCTAATAAATCATTATTTGCCACCAACATCCCCAACCCTTTTCACATAAATGTCACAACCATATGATTTGTATTCATATGACTGATGTTCATTTTTATATCAGACACTAATTCTTTTAGTAAATATGAATAAATTGAAAAAGTGAGAAATGTTCATAGGTATCAATCATCCTTGTGGTTTTTATCACAGCCAGTTGTCTGTTATGAAAAGTAATTAATACTACTAGTTTTTATTTACTGGATCAAATTTGGCCCATTTGTTTTTAAGAAATGTTCTTCATGCTCTACCAGGTTAGGAGGGAAGCAAGGGTGCACTGCAATTAAAATATCTTCTCAGATGCAATACAAATCAGTGCACTGACTAGGCCACTAAATGTACACCACTAAATGTTCTTTATTTTTAACACACCAGCTTGCTTTGACAATGTGCCATTAGGACAATTTGGCATTAGGTTGCTGAAAGATTCACTTTCTTCAAAGCATTCTGACCAAGGGCCATTTGTTTTTCCAGCAATCCTGACCATATTGCTTGCCCCTGCTGCAGTGGAGACACTCATATCTTGCTAATGACTGAAAAAGGATGCTAAGAATTCCATTAAAGTTTCACTTAAGCCTTAGTTAGACCACAAGATCTTATGTTACTTGACAAGTCGTCAAGTAATATTTAGTTTTTTTGTTTAGTTTTTTTTTAATTGCAACTCATCCTTATAAAGGCCCCTTTGGTGTAACAGCTTGGATTTGGTTGAACCTAAGCCTACAGACATAACCAGTGACTGTCAATACAATTCATAACTCAATTAAAATGACAGAATATATAACTAATGTATCTCTAGTTAGGTTTACCAATATTTTAGTAGTAGGTTGACCAAGGCAATGTGGCATTTCTTTTATTTGTTTTTCCTTTTTTCCTTTTTTTGATTAACTAACTAAGCATTAACCAAGCAGCAACTAACTGAGTGTTTTATTTACATTAGGATGATCTTGTATTCTTCTCAAGTTGGCAAGGTAACATGCTGGCCAAAACTAAAGCCTGCTGTGCATTAGTAAGTAATTCTGTAAATGTGTATGATGCTCTGTGATGGACTGGTGCCAGTTACAGAGTGTATTTCTGCCTTGCACCTAGTGTTTCTGGGTATTGCAGGATGAACTTTGATCTGGACTAGGACAAGATGGCTAGTTGTGTAAATAAATAAATAAATGTACATTTTCTTCTGAAATTTAAGGCTGATTTGAATGCAGTAATTACCCTATGGGTATAATTCTCTGCACACTGATTTTTTTAACTACTTATATTGTTTCTAATAGATTTAAGCTTACCAGCTTGGCTTGATCAGCTTTGCATTTCTTTGCTAGTTTGGGCTTCTCTTTAAAACTATTGGACATTACACACTTGACCAGCTAAAGCTGCTCCTGCTTTAAAGCACCTCACAGTTGCTGATAATTGTTTGCTGGTCTTGGTACCTAAAACCTGGTGGTGGACTGGTCTATCTGGTTGCCCAGCTTCTCATCTAATGAATTAGATAGAACCAGTCTGACCAGCATCCAAACCTAATATCAGACCAGCCTGACAAATTGAGGCTGCACTGTTAAAAAGATGCCTAAACCGGGTAGATTGGTTTAGGATAACACTTTAACATCAAAACAAACAAACAAGACAAGACAAACCTGGCCAGATAAGGCTGCCCTGCTGTAAATAGCTTTGTTTGCTGGTCTTGACTGGTTTGGTTTGGTTAATGTGGTCTCCCAGTGTGGAAACGCTAGCATTAGATTGGTCTAACTGGTTGTCAAGCTCTCCCAACCTGACTAACAAACAATGCGACTAAGGTGGTTGACCAGCAAAAACTTGTTCGTTCATAGGGGGTCTTTAATTCATTTTCTGTTTTACCATCACTTTATTCTAGTCAAAGGGTCTAATTCATTGAACAAAAGGCAGGAATCCCCCTGGACAGGTCGCCAGTACGGTTCAACCTTATTCACAAAGGTTCATTGTGGTCCATGCTGTTTGTTTCAGCAGGAATGAAATGAAGTGAATGAAATGTCACATCAAATTTGGCAACCTAAAATATTCTGTAATGCTGGAGCGTCATCTAGTGGAGAACTGCACATGTAGAATAACTTTTACACTTCTGTGTTTCATTTTTTACCCAAGAAACAAATGTTTTGTAATAATCAGACATGACAAAAACACATGATAAAACATTTTATTGAACAACAATCTGTGACAAAGAAATCGAACAGTTCATCTGTTCACATTTTGCAAGGTAAACAGTGCCTGCTGCTTTAATTTAGCTTCATATAGTATTCACATTCGAGTCTTGTAGTCCATCTCTTCATCAGGGAGAGATTTACATTAGGACTGGTGAACTGTGTGTGTGTGTTTTTAAGTGTTTCATTGCACTGGTCCTCTTTGAGGAAGAAAATAAGGCGTTACGATCTGTAAGGTCCTAAATTCTATAAAGGACTCAGCAAACGCTGAATTATGTAGTATATTTGCAGACTTCTGTTGTGTATAATGTCACCTCCTATTGCATCATGATAAACTGGTATTATATATTCTATTCTATCTACTTATAAATACAGACAATTAAATCATAGATTAATATAGACTATCATCTTAATACTAAACAAGAAGCTTTAATATTGGTCCTAATATTTAAAGGTACATTCTCTGGTTTGTCCTAAGGGTTCATACATATTATAGACCGTTTTATGATTATATAATGTATACTTTCTGTGTTGTCACAGTAATTTATTCACATTAAGATTATATAGAGACTATATTGGAGGTTCTCAATTTTAGTCCTGTATACTTACTCACACCAAATTAAGACATCATTTAATAGATCAGGTCATTACTAAGACTCTTTTTAAGACTCCTCATTACTAAGGTCATTGTGCAGGCACTAGTACCCAGGACTAAATTAACCCTGGACTATATTTTTTCATTAGCCTATTTGTGTACATATACAGTATATGTAAGTGTAAAGCTTGTGCCTAATAATGTTTGTGCTTGTTTACTTGGTACTTCTGATTGTAAATAAATGTAGTATTTGGTGTTTATTACTTATATTCTTCTCTACCTCTGCTTTCTGAAAAATAGAAATCGAGGACTGCAGAGGACACATACAGGAGATCTTAAGGGAAAAGTGAGTGAGGATATATAAATAAGTCATAGGTATATGTGCATAAACCATTACATACAGACACTCACCATACCCACTGTACACAACCTCACACAGTACACTATAGTAGTTTTCACTTTACAGTCAGTTAAAACACAGACAATTAAAAAAATCTGACCAGTACGATTACAAATAGTTTGCAAAAAATTACAATCAGAAAAAAATCTACACAAATAATCACTAGGAATCACATGACATGACAAAAATAACAAACTATATTTCAATCACAGTTATGTCAGAAATAAAAGATCGTAAGATAGCATTTGGAATGTGCAGGAAAAAATAAATGAAAATAAAAACACAAGGCAAACATGGACATCAAGGTCAAAAAATCACAGAGACAAAAAGCCACAATAGAGAGATTTGTCACTGAACATGTTTAAACAGGTGCTTCGATTGCGAAAAAAGAGTTGACACAGCATATTAAGAAAAAGAATGATGTAAACTATCTTCCAACAAATAAACACTGTATATTGTCCCAGCTTTGCAGCTGTTCAAACTCTGAATTAATGAATGCTTCGTGTTATTAAAGCTGCAGTATGTAACGTGTTTGTTATTTCATTAAAATAACCCTTTAAAAAGCTCAAGATATAAGTTGATAGGTAAAACTGCTTGGTCTACTCAGTCTGACACTGCAATCTTAGCCAATACTTGCCACATGCCATCCATTTAATCAATCTGTACCATAAAAAAATTTTCTTATGCAAGTAGCATTGCCAGAAAGTCTCCAAATCCAGTTACAGACTGCAGCTTCTTATACATACAAAGTATATGAGATGATCTTAAATACCAATGAAACCAAAAGCAGTTTCAGATCCACGTAAAATGGTGTTTGATTTACTGCAGTTAAAACCTTTGCTTAAATGGCTTTTTCTTGTACAGCATGCAAATGCTAAACCACTAATCAGCAAAGAGGTAGGCTGGCAGCAGGCCTCAGGAGCAAAGGTCGTTCAAGTAGAGATTTGGTCAGAATTCATTTGGCAGTAATGAAATCTCTAGCAAGACAGCCAAGAAACAGCAAAGACCTTAATTTTGCTCCACATTGCATATATACTGTCCTTACATCACACAGGTCTGATCTTGTAATGATGGGAGAAACACAAGTGGGTGTAAACATGATCTTTTAAGGTAAAAACTAATTTCATTTTAATTTTATTCAAGCTTAAGTCATAAACTTAAACAGGGCAGTGGTGGCTTAGTGGTTAAGGTACTGGAATAGTAATCGGAAGGTTGCTGGTTCAAGCCCCACCACCACCAAGCTGCCACTGTTGGGCCCCTGAGCAAGGCCCTTGACCCTCATTTGCTTGCATTGTAATTGACTACAATTCTAAGTCGCTTTTAATAAGCGTGTGTGCTAAATAATACTAATAGAAATGTAGATAATGCTTGTGAAGGTTGAGTTAAATATAACAATGGGTATTGAAAGAGGCTGCACCACAAACTGCACAGTACTACATTAAATAGTATGTTAAATTAGTGCACTACCAATGGTATAGTTACACACTATTAAATGCATCATATGTGGTTTGGGATGCAGCAGAAAATCGATCACGTGTGCTTGCTTTGTAAACATTGATGTAAGCCAACATGGTTAAATAAAGTACCAAATAATACACCAGTTAAGCATGTAAGTGTGTCTTTTGCATGTGGAGAACATTTAACCTATGCAAAATAAACAAGAAACTGTATTGCTCCTCTTCCCAATTTTGATTTTGAAAGATCTACCAATTAAAACACACCTGAAAGGATAAAATAAAACAGTAGGCCTGTTACAACAACCTTCATATTTCACTACTCAATTGGTTTACTAAACGTACTAAAAGTTTTAAAAAGCTTCTGGACTTCATTAGCCTTCCTGCACTTCATTTTAACACATTTCATAGTCGACTTTTATAAAGACCTCATTATGAGAGCGTGTCTGGCCTCGCAAATGTAATGTGTTACCCAGCATAAAATCTACACTGTCTCCAGTGCTGAGCGTTTTAGTAGCTAGGGAGAAATAATTGATGCAATGAATGTTGTCTCCTGTAAGTATCAAGCTACAGCTCTAAATCTGGCAGTATTTAACAAGGGCCTGCTTTGACATCAAATTATCCTGAATTAAAATGCCTCTAAATAACAAAAAGAGCACAAGAGCAAAAATAAACTGTGCAAAACAAGCTATCATGTACAAAATCAAATTTCAAGAGTTCATATAATCTGTAAATCTACATTTAACCGTTCATACAGACAAACACCAATAAAACTGATACAAATATATAATCCTATATAATATATTTATATTTATATATACACACATACATGTGATATGTGATATATATATAGTTTTACTCTCAGCAGATAAGAGAATATTTTGGAACATCACTCAGCGTGTGCTTTTGCCCTTTGACTACATCATGTGCTTGAACATCACTTCAAAGTCACCTTCATGTCTCGCTACCCTATAACAGGGCACAACTCGCCACATGCAAGCTATGCATTGCTTAAACTCTCAATAATAAGAAGACCTTCCCAACAATCACATTTTGTATCTGTTTGGCTTTAAGCACCGTATTTGTTTTTATCATTGGTCAGGTGCATTAAAGCAAAAGCAAGATTGAGATGAATGACAGCTTTCCTATACCAGAAGCTAGAACACAACAAATCTGGTCCCAATTCTTTTAATCCTTGGTAGTTCACTGAACCGTTAACCTCATGAAGCTAATGTATTGATAGAAGTCTGTAGAACCCAGAGATCTCTAAATCACAGGCATTAACAATCTAAATCTAATTTAATTAAAAATGTCCAAATCTAAACCTCTTTACTTTGCTGACTGGCATCCTACCTGATTGGACAAAACTTGGGCCAAAACTATAAGGATATTCCTCCTAATTACTGTAGAAAGCCTTACCAAGAAAATGAAGGCTGTTATAGATACAACAACTATGTTTAGCGATTTAAAACTGAATATCCATCTAGCTAATGGTCAGGTCTCCATATACTTTTGATCATACACTGTCATGATGGAGCTGATTACTTGGATCTAGTGTGTTTGAAGTGTTTTAGTATTACTGTGTTTTTGACACTCTGCAAACTAACACAGTAGCAGTATGACATTTCAAACCTAGCCTTATTTTTGGTTAAAAATGGCATAGACCTATTTTTTCTAAATCATGTCCAGACAGTACACAGTAAGCACTATATGAATAACCTGAACATGTTCAGCATGCTGAGGATATTTAGATGACACACACCTCTAGCTCATTTTCCCGAATGCTAACAGAGCTAAAGACATGGCATACTGCATACAATGCTGTAAAAAGGCCATTTGAAGCTAATAGCGTCCAGCTTTGATTTATAGGCCTTATGTACACTACATGCTCTAGTCCTATCAAGCTGGAAACTGATAAATAAACTGGACACTGCATTAAAGTTAAGAGTAGCACAGAAATACAGCAAGATTTCTCCAAATACTAGTATTTACTGAAAGAACAGAAGATTTTAATTTGAACTGAACCTGTGCATGTCTACATTTCTACCTTAATCCTGGATTTTATTTGATCACAGAGCTAAATGCCTTGTGATTTGTGTTTGGTTATAGCTTGAGTATGCAGTATGCCATTTCAACCACAGCCTACAAAATAAGAGTCCTGCATTCCACTTTGAACATAGCTTACTCTAATATTCAAATGTCAATACAATAGTTGAGGTAAAACACATGTGTAATGTTGAAATACCAAGTGTACCAGGTGTAATCAAGTGTTTTACAGTTGCTGTACAACTGGCTAAATTTTAAAATATAATTTAATTTAATAAATATAACCTATGCAGCCAACTATTAAAAAAATAACAAATGTTAATGCACAGTTATGGTAAATGTAATAAACTTGTAAAAGTAGCAACTGTCATGTGCAAGTGTTTCTCTTAAACATAATAAAACATTTAAGGCTTTAATAAACTTTGTTAGTCCTAGAAAACTTACTTGTGCTCTTATCATTAAGTTTCTAAATAAAATAAATAAGACAGAAGCATTTTTTAAATATTTAGAAAAAATGAATGACACATGAAAATTGACCTTTTTGGCCGCAATCACCAAAAGTAGGTTGGACCCTAAGCTTTGCAGATGTGTGGCAATCAATAGTACAGGAAACATGGGTAGATTTACTGTACTGCAATTAATTGTACTCTACTACCACAACAACTCTACTACAACAAAGAAATCATCCAAAATGCATCCAAAAATTCCCATTAAGTGCTTAACAAGCACAAGTTAAAGCTTTCGGAGTGGCCCACAAAGTGCCCTTACTTAAATGCCATACTGTACTTGTTTGCAAGTCAAGTGTTCTGCAAAAGACAGAGTTATTAAGAAGTGACTTAGTAGGTTGTCTCAGTATTTCAACATTAGTTCATCAGATATGAAACAACTGTGCATTTACATTTACATTAAACATTGTGGCAGAGATTAGGTTTACTTTTTGTCACTGAAAATTAATAAAATATGTAATTTGGTCAGAGGCAATAACTAACATTTAAAACAAAATAATAAAAATAAACTTTAAATCACAGAAATTATACAAATGAATTAGTACTAAAATAGTTCCTCAATGTGCAACACCTTCCTACAGGTGTTCTTCTTTCCTCAATGCCCACTAGCAGCAAGTGGATGAATTAGCTATATCGCTAGATGAATTTCAAGCATGCTTTTTTTGTGCTTTCAGGAACTATATGCGATTGTTATGTTAGCTCAAAAGTGCCTTCAGAGTAAGAAACACCTTTACTGCCAAAGAAGTTAAGCTTCTATAATAGGCCTGTGTATATTGTTCTTCTGTTATCGCTAATCAGGTGAGACTATCAGTGTACAAATGAAAAGCTGTAGTGCATGATGCCTGAAGCTAATATGAGTCACATGACCTGCGTAAAGCGCTCATTATTAGACTCGTGTGAATGTGTGCCTGTGTATGTGTGTGTGTGCTTACACAGACTTGCAATCCATCTAGCGCTGAAACAGCTTTTACATCACACACAAAAACCTTCAAATACACACAAAGCTTCTTGAGGTCAATTAGGTCGGACATTCTGACCGGGATTATTAAAATCTCCATATTACAAAACAACTCATTCCTTCAAGTAGTGTTAGAAGCATTAACATTTCAAGGGTTTCAGTAATTCATATGAACATTTGTATCCTTATTAAAATCATGTAATAATTTAAAATATACCCAACAAGGTCCCTATTATCAGATTGTCAGACAGACACTGTGGTCACCAACAGCACAACAAATATCAATTGTTAAATTTGATTTCAACTTATATAAATCTCCGTAAAACGCATAACCTCTTAAACAACACATTCAATTATGTTAAAGACCAACCAGTCTTTAGAAAAGAAACTTCCTCTCAATCTCCTCTGAACTTCACATTTATATTCAAACACACTTATATACAAAAACACCTAACATGATCTCCACGACCTCCAGGCAACACAGGTAGCTGAGATGTGGAGAGGGTGGGGGCAAGTATTTAAGTTAAACTGGTGCAGTGTGTGTAGGTGGGAAGGCAGAAAGCAAAAATAATCAGTTAATTGTTCCGCTTAGGTAAGAAGCTGAGGATAAATTCACCCACGCCGAGGAAGTAGACGACCTGGGCGATGCCGAAGAGTGGGGCGATGACGAGAGCACGGCAGTATGCACCTTTCAGAAAGGCAGAGGGTCCCTCGTTCTTCAGAATCTTTCTGTGGTGCACAAGAGAACATTTAAATTGTGAGTAAATGAATGCCGTCAATGGTGAAAACCAGCTCTAAGCATTTCAAATTGTCTGAACAGAACGGATTTAAATCATTTCCACGTGAGATAGGTTAGGAAGCCTCCAGATGGTATGTGTTATGATGCCATCTGCTCCATTTATTGGGAAAAATTGCTGTGTTCAAGTGAATTTTTTGATTCAATTTGATCACTCCAATTGATGACACAGTTTCACCATACACCTTAAAACTTGATACTCAACATACAACCCCAAATCAGAAAAAGTTGGGACAGCTTGGAAAATGCAAATAATAAAAATTACATTTACTTTGACTTTTATTTGATTGCAGACAGGATGAACCTGAGATATTTCATGTTCTGTCTGGTCAACTTCATTTCATTTATTAAAAAACATCTATTCCTACATTTCAGGCCTGCAACACATTCCAAAAAAAGTTGGGACAGTAAAGCATTTACCACTTTGTAATGTTGCCATTCCTTTTCACCACACTTAAAAGATGTTTTGGCACTGAGGATACCAAGTGATTTAGTGTTTCAGCTTTTTTCTTCCTGCAAACACGTCTTAAGATGTGCAACAGTACGAGGTCGTCGTTGTCACATTTTTCGTTCAAAATTCTCCCCACATTCTTTATTGGGGACAGGTCAGGACTGCAGGCAGGCCAGTCCAGTACCCATACCCTCTTCTTCCACAGTCATGTCTTTGTAATGTGTGCAGCATGTGGTTTTGCAATGTCTTGTTAAAAAATGCATGAACGTCCCTGGAAAAGATGACGTCTTGAAGGCAGAATATGTTGCCCTAAGATCTTAATGTACTTTTCTGCATTAATGCTGCCATCACAGAAGTGTAAATGACCTTTGCCAAGGGCACTGACACAACCCCATACCATGACAGACCCTGGTTTTTGGACTTACTGAAAACAGTCTGGATGGTCCTTTTTGATTTTTGTTCAGAGCACACAGAGTCAATTACTTCTAAAAAGAAACTGAAATGCTGATTCAGCTGATCACAATACATGTTTTCCACTGGGTGATGGTCCATCCCAGATGTCTCAAAGCTGAGAGAACTAGATGACTTCTGGACATGGTTAACATAAGGCTTCTTTTTTGCACAGTAAAGTTTTAAGTGGCATTTGTGCATGTAACTCCGTATTGTAGTGCTTGACAAAGGTTTGCCAAAGTAATTTGTTACTCCTTTGCTTATATCAGCTATTGATGAACGATACTACTTGATGCAGTTCCGTCTGAGGGATTTGAGATCACAGCTGTTCAGTTTAAACTTGTGCCCTTGTCCTTTACACACTGAAATTCCTCCTGATTCCTTGAATCATTTAATGATACAATGTCATGTAGAGGGAGAACTATGCAAATCCCTTTCAATACTTCCTTGAGGAACATTGTTTCAAACATAAATTCATACTGTCTGCAATGAAATAGAAGTCAATGTGTGAAACATTTGCATATTCGCATTTTCCATACTGTCCCAGCTTTTTTGGATTTGGGGTTGTAGTCTAAAATGATTGGGACACAGTCAGATATGCTGTTTTAGCCTATTGAATGCAGCAAAAGTAGACATTACGTTTAAAAAAAACAGCCAAAACATTGTTTTATTCTCTTGAGATTAAGTTTAAAAATCTATACATACTTGTCATGGAATTTCAATCATTTCTGCCACTTTTTTGTGACTGAATGAGTAAAACAATAAATACAGTTTTAATGAGAGCTAACAGCTACCAATCATTACCTTGTGACTGACTAATGTTTCTAATGAGCTAAAGTTTCTTCAAAGGGTGAATTAAAGTCGGCACATGCATCCATCAGTGTATCCTTCCTAGAGAAGTTCTGTCATTTAATCATTAATCAGTATTGTTACACAACCAATCTTGACATGGAGCATATTTTAAAATGTTTTAAAACAGCACTAGAACATAGCCAAGATTAACTGCTAATGCTGTAATACCAGAGCTGAAAGATTATCACACTAATGCTGACCTTTATTCTGTTAGCAATTTTTACTTTCAAAGCCAATAAAAACAGGAGGCTGAGGTCATTCCTAATAGCCAATGAGAATAAAGAACGAATGGAGAGCGATGAAATCACCTGATACAGTCAGTTACTCCGCTGTATGTGTCCTCCTGACTGCCACGTGTTAGGGACTGCAACCTGGTTTTTATCACTGTAACACACACACATTTAATACTGTCAACCAAAAATCACACAGACATAAGTGGAGGTGGCTGGTAGATCCAAAACAGGATCCAAAATATGCCTAAAATTTACAACAAATTTTACAAATCAAGAAAATATGTACTGTGGTTAAACACTTTAATACTTAATATTCACTGTTATGACCACTCATAACAAAAAATAACCACAAAAACTTACCATCTACAGGGTTAACAGCTACAGCGGCTGTGCTGCCAGCAATACAGCCTGAAATAAAAGAGACGTAGAATGGAGCAGGGCCTTCTGCATTCTTTTTCCCCAGGTTATTCAGATTAGCAAACAGAGGGAAGTAGATGATTGAGAAAGGAACATCCCTGTAAGAAAGACAGTGAAATAAATATAGAAAGAATTAGACAAACAGAATCAGACAACCAGATTTGAAGAGTTGCTATGTTAGCAAAACAACAAAACGCAAATACAGTGGTACCTTGTAACTCAACGTACCCTAAACTTGAAATCTTTGAAACTGCCTGCAAATCATGAAGAAATTTGTACCCTTAAACTCAAATTCTGCTTTTTTATTTATTTAATTTCAAATTAACAATGAACAGTCGCTTTGTACAGCACTTGGCTTGAGCGGTAAAACGTCATCAAAGTGCTAATATGAGACAAATCTGCACTTGTGTAGAATAACCATCAAATCCACTCTGAAAGCGTCTACATGTACTTTTTTACTTTTAAACTTCTGTTACAGCTCGGGGTGCTGAGAAATTGTGAGAATCAGTTTTTCCAAGTCTAAAACACATATCATTAAAAAAAGCTTAATGTGACTTAATGCATTAAAAGAACGACATAGGAACACTAAACCTCTCTTAATTATTGTAGCGTCGGCACAGGCTTTACCCAGAAAGCCTTGCGGCAGTGGTGTCTAAGCTCACCGTAGCCGTGTATCCCGTTGTTGGGAGTGGGGTGGCTGCGGTGAGGGTTGGGTAAGTAGCTTATATGTTTGTCTGTTGTATGAATGTATGTGTGTATGAATGGGTGTCTGTTCCTAAACCACTGAATGAACTGCCAAAGGCAGCTCACTTGCGGCCCTGACGCTATCCTTCCTACTCGCCGGCGCCACATTATTACTGCTTATAAGTTCTCTCCACTACTTAAATTCCTCGCTCTTTGTTTTAATACAATAAGTCATGTTAAGCTTTGTGCACCACCACACTCTGTAGGAAATAATGCCACAGCCAGCGCAAACGCGATTTAGCCGCTTCTCATGTGAATTACCGAGCTCGCTAAGGAACACAGTATTCCAAGATCAAGCATCTCCATGATTAAGAAGCGTAAGGAAACAATAAAGAAGTAAAGATAAAGTGTAGGTTTTAATTTATTTTTTCTATTAATTTTAAGTTTTTAATTGTATTTCAGTGTTTTTTATATTATACTTGAGTTATTTTCAGTGTATGAGGGTCAAAAACAACCCCATTTTTATACATTAGACTAAAATATATGCAGTTCCATGTGACCACGGAACCCATTAACAGGTTTTCCATGTATCCTTATGGGAAAAAAATACCTTGAAACTCAACACCTTTAAAACTCAATGCCACTCCCAGAACCAACTGACGTTGAGTTTTAAGGTACCACTGTATTATGCGCTTTTTCCTGAACATGGTGGGGCCGAAGGCTTTTCCAGTAGCAACGAAAAACTCACACATATCCCCCACACAATTGTAGTAGGATGCTAATACATTGTCATATCACCATGTAAATGAATGTGTGCATGTGGTACCTGAGAAGTGTAGCTCCTAGGCCTTTATACAGTCCAGCAATTCCTTTTTCTTTCAGCAAGTCACGTGTGAGCTGCATAGCCGTTGGGCTCTTTACCTCCACCGGGCCACCCGGGGCCACCGTCTGTGGCATCAGCTTTCTCTGAGCAGCTGTGTACACCAGCACACACATACACTGATATCAGCACCATTGCATCATGTATAGTAATATTATTGTATGTTAATATCATATTACAGAACTATGATTAGATTTCTGACGATATTGACAAACATCATAAAAACATCGATCAGATATTGTAATGGGTGACAAAACTGTTATATGCCATGTTGCCCACATGAGGGCAGTGTACTATAACCTGCTGTTGACATGCGTTAACCCTCCCTCGTCCAAACTTCTCATTCATTCTAGATGATGCCTCTTTAATTTCTAGCACCGACTTTCTTTAACTTAAACCTAAAAATCTATCAAACTGTCACAGCTTTAAGCATGTATAGTTCTCTAAAACCACTTAAAGTACTTCAGAACTTACATTACTAGGCTACATTACTAGATTTGCAGTTTGCAGGGTGAAACATTAAATAATAGTGACAAAAATGACTAAATACATTCCATTTTAATTCATTTGTCCTTGTTTACTTTTCTTGCTTCATTTGAGAACTAAAGCATAAATCATTGAAAGAAATCAAATAGGTGAAACCCTTGTTTATTCTCTACATTTTTGTCTTACATCACTAGCTGTGTATTCCGTGTTCTCTCTAATATGAGCATTAAATTGGTATAATTAAATGCCCATAACATTGTCAGAGTCAAAAATAATTTTGGTATATCTGTCAGAGTAAACCTAGTTTGGTCATATTTAAATAATGTGATCACCGGAGTTGCACTTAATAACTGTCAGATAGAATAGATTGGTGAGATTGGTGATACTGTTTAATTTCAGAAGTGACAGGGTAGCATCACTACCTTTTAAAGGGGAACAAGAAAGGCTGTATGTGTCAGAGCTGTAAAAAAAAATCATAACTAGTTCAATAAACTTTCAATAACTTTAAACCAACCAACAAATAAACTTAAACCAGTGTATAGACTAGAAGTTGTATTTAATTATATAACATACAGTAGATTTACATAAAAGTTTATCTTTAATACCTAAGTTTTCTAGTATTGTGCTAGTACTAGTACTTTTTAAATGAATATGTTATAAGTTATCAAACTCATTTATAGACAAGCAAAAAGTCTTACTGATAAACAAATACACTCCATTTTTACCTATTACACATTTTATTATTGTAATCAATTATGTTGTGCATTTGTTGTTATTTGGTTGGTTGGTAAGTACAATTATCCTATGATCACCCTGTCACTTCATCCTGCTCTTTCTGTAATTGTGTTTAAATGATTAGGATGGTAAGTAATTACATAATTCCATCCTGCGTCCAGCTCTTCAACTGAGGCTGCATTTTAAATCGCAATAGTAATGTGATAGGCAGCATTAGTGATGTTATTATCTTACACACCCCTAAATTATAGACCCCTAAACCCCAAAGTTAAAAACTTTTATTATAATTACTGTGATTATATTTACCAAACATTATTCTCACCGATGTTAGGGCCAGGAAAATAAATTTCTTTATTATTATTATTATTAAGTAGGCCTGTATTGTTTACTGAGAATGAAAAATAGATGTATTCCCTGCATTCAAACTTGTGATTTTTAACACAGCTTTATTAAGTTTTTACTTTTATCTTTATAAAGACTTACCAATTCTTCCTGCATCTTGCAGTTGAATTTTTAGCATCTCCATTGGCGTTGTAATAATGACCTGTCATTACCCACAGAGAAAACACAATGAGGAGATATCAGTTAATTTCAACTAAATGTAACATTTTATATCAAAAAATATTATTCATGCAGAATGACTTTACATAAAAAATTGCTAATATGATCATCAATATTTCTGTGTAAATAACTATATTACGTTCAGGATAGTGCATTTAATTAGCTAAAATAGGGTCAAGTTTTGGACCCATGTATTGCTTAAGATCATTTTAACTAATACAGATTATTTGGTCTAAAGTAGTAACAGGCAGATTAAAATTAAACTTATAGTAGTTTATTGTAACACCAATGGGAAGGAGCATATAACAGAGGGATCAGCACTAACACTGTTCTTTAGATAACAGGAGAGTCAGACAGCCTTAATTAAGACAATTAAAGTCACTCTAATAGGCTGCTAACAGCTTTTCAAATGCACTCAGGGTGTTCGCCACTTATTTGGCTGCTATAAAACTAGCAATTTGGACACAAAAAGACACACAGAACACAGATTAAAATTGTTTCACATTCGAGCATGTTCATTCATAATGTAATTAATGTAAACACGTGGCTAATAGCATCACAGTGCAAAAAGGGAGGATTTTATTTTGTCACTTCTCACCTTGAATAGTCATAGGCTAAAGGGTTCTAGGTAAATGTAACTGTCAGTGAAGACAATGTGGTCAATACAAGGTAATCTACAAACACTGTCCACTTTTGTTATCCCATCATTCAGTCAAGAGTCGCTACTGTCTTACTCACTAATGAGAAATCCAATAGTTCGACTCTGGACAGATAATCAGACCCTGAAAGAATAATTGACCAAAAGTGTCCTTAATCACATCAGTTAAACAAGTCATGACCTTAAAAGTTTAAATATGCTTATGTGGAAAAGTCATAAGATTTCAATGATTTAAGCAACTGTTCTTTTTTGTGGCAATGTTGGAACTTATTTATTTGCACAGAATGTGACAAAATATGCTGGGCTTGCTTCCTACTTCCTCATTACTCATTTATAATTTAATTGACTACAGCTGGTAACTTCTCTCTTCTCATATTAATGGGATTACTTTAACTGAACCCAACAGACTGGACCAGAAGCATTACAATGGGAAATTATAAAAAAGGAAATTTCTTTCTACAAGTCAGGAACATCACTTGGAGCTATTTACAAGCGTCAAGTCCCGAAATGATCTGTATAAGCAATTGTTTATAGGTACAAAGTACACAAAACAGCTTACAGAACATTTGTTCTGGGTGGCCAGATGTTATCCAAGAATCACCAGTAAATTATGTACCTTGATGTTGTTGGAACATGGTTAAGCTTTACACTTGCATTTGCTTCATGTAAATCTAGAGTTTAGACCACTCGTGTCAAACTCAAGGCCCGCGGGCCAAATCCAGCCCGTCATGTCATTTTATGTGGCCCACGAGAGCTTAAAAGACGTATGATTGTCTTAAAATACACTGTAAAATCGTACATAAACTGCATCTCCCACAATGCATACCAATTTTGTGACCCGCAAAGTGACCGCATCCCGCCACTAGATGGCAGTGTTTCCACATCAGCGTTTAATTGAGGCGGTGATGTTGAGAAACGTTTATAAATAATTCCAAAATGTACAAGAAGAGAAAATTGAAGCAGAAGGAGGTAATTAAATGTAATTTAATGAAAGATGGGAAAGTGAAAACCGGTATGTCTCTTGTGTTATGAGGCCATGTTTATGGTAAAGGAGTGCAAAATAAATGTAGATATACTTTATAAATATACAGTATAAATTTGGCATTGACACCAAACAGAATTTAGCCTCCAAGAGAAACAACAAATTGCCCAAGACTTAAAAGACAGACTGTAATCACAGCAGGATATGTTACAATCGTAACAATACACCACAATGCAGATGTGGCCCTTGGTGAAAATGAGTTTGACACCCCTGGTTTAGACCCTTCTGACTACATCACATCATGGTTGGGTGTGAGCCAATGGGTGGAAAGAACACACCGAACACAGTTCACAGTTATAAGTTTTGGAGAAAAAGTATATAAACTGACCTGACATGTACCTGCCCCACAGCCTGCTAGCATTTCTCTGAACAGTGTCAGCTTCTGCCTGAAATATACAAGAAATATGTGATTATGTATACACAGATGCACAGATTAACCAAGATCCTAAAAAACAGTAGAAATTTACTTAAGATGACTAATTTGCTTAAATTAATTGTGTAAAGTGTTGTTCTCCATTATTCAAAATTAATGCTCATTTAAAAATGCAAGCCTTTGTACCTATTATTAATGGGGGTGGACGGGCGGCACGGTGGCTAAGTGGGTAGCACTGTCGCCTCACAGCAAGAAGGTCCTGGGTTCGATCCCCAGGTGGGGCGGTCCGGGTCCTTTCTGTGTGGAGTTTGCATGTTCTCCCCGTGTCTGCATGGGTTTACTCCGGGTACTCCGGTTTCCTCCCACAGTCCAAAGACATGCAAGTGAGGTGAATTGGAGACACTAACTTGCCCATGACTGTGTTCAATGTGAACTGATGAATCTTGTGTAATAAGTAACTACCGTGTCTGTCATGAATGTAACCAAAGTGTAAAACATGACGTTAAAATCCTAATAAACAAACAAACAAACAATGGGGGTGGACAAAACGGGGCAACTAGGACAAGCACATTTTATGTCAGGGCTGTTTAATTCATGCTTGCCCAGTGAACAAGTGACTCAAGTTGCTGGTTAGCAGCATTTTCATGGAGATGGAAATAAGTAGGAGTGCCCAGAGGAAAATCACACAATCATGGGGCATGCTAACTCCTCACCAGACAGTAAACAGAAATGAAGGCTAAATCAAAGCTCCCAGGCTTTATGGCACAAGTGGTAGTAAGTAAATTATTCCCTAGTTTTTAGTAATGTGACAAAAACAAAGTACCTGTAACAGGCTTGAAGAGATACACAGCGCTAGTAAATCTCCTCATCAATATTATTATTACGTTCTGTGTAGTGTTAAAGGAGTTTCATCTCACAATTATTTAGAAACTATCCCACCTATACACTTTCAAAGACTGCAAGCTATAGGTTTGTATGTGACTCAGATATAAAATCATCAATCATTCTGCCCTGCCAAATTTGGCTGGCGGGGAGATGGAGGCACAGATGATTGACAGATGTTCTAACTGACATCGACTAGTAACTGTCATCTACTCCTTGTTGAGAATTTTATTTATTACCGTTTCTTCCTCACAGATTTGCCAGCTCCTCTGTTAGCAACCTGCTTTCTTTGAAAGAGTGATGCAGGTGGCTTTTTAGCAGTGGCAGCTGCTGGTCTTTCAAAGAGGGGAAGCTCATTGTCGGCTTACATCATAAAATTTGTCAATTTATTTATACATAAATTCTGCCCTCCGTTCCTTTTCAAGAAAATGGTCTGAAATGGGATGCAGTTTGTCTTTCGACTTCACTCGCAAAATCCGCGATGGGACTGAAGCTCCCAGTGATTAAGTGATGGTGTAGAGATCAAAATAGCTGTCAATCAAAATGGAATTCAGCCTTTCGACTGATCCTCCAATCATCTTGCAGAAGCTCAGCGTCCAGACCCGCCCACAGCTCCATTCACCCCCAGAGACGCTCAGCGTCCGGGGGCGGGACAAAATCGTTGCATTTATCCAATGACCGGCGAGTTTCGAAGCAATGAAAAAAACCCTCCCATGCAGCCCCATTGAAGTGAAGAGACGCTCAGCTTCTGCGGGCATTGACACTCCGGGAATGTATGAGAAGTTCGAGTCAGTCGATTTGTGATAAGTAGCTGATTCTGAACAAACTCGTCTTCGAGATGAACGTGTTCTAACACATTTGTAGTCAATGAAATGTTAACACAACTGTACATATTTCACCATTTAATTTTTGACATTTTAGGGGAAGCTGAGCTTCCCTTGCAGTCTTAAAGAAATCGCCACTGCTTTTTAGGTGTCATAAAAAAACAGCTGGTGGTGTGATGGCCCTTTTCTGGAACAAACTTCACTTTCAGACCCACACTGGGCATGGGCTGTGCCAGGTGAACTCAGCTTGTTATGAGTTTTTTTTCTGTTTGCTCAGGGTAACTTGCCATATTGTAACAACCAATTCTCAGTTCTGCTCTATCCCTTTTCTATCCACTTTCTCCTCTGCGGGCTGTGGATGTTTTTGTGTCTTTCATTTGGTAATTTGTTTTCGTTATTTAGGCCATCATCTTTAGTCGTCCATTATCCTTTTGTTTGTAGTTTTTTAGCCACAGTCTTCTACCCTGGTTAAGCATCCTGCAAATCACTTTCAGTTCTTGCAGGTGCAGGACTACACCTGGAGCTTATGTGAGGAAGTGTGATCCACCCTGTTAGACTAATTGTACAGGACTAATTGTATATCCCAAAATTAGCAGCAGTAAGTCTTTGACTAATATTTTTGCTACTCGTTTTGTTGTTTACACAAGGACTTAACAACTGACCAAATTAACTAACTACCATATTGTGCATTTGAGTTAAATAAAGCTAAAGCCCTTTACCCTTGATTTGCTCCTGGCCAACCAGAACCTGGGACAAAGCAGGCACACTAAAGAATAAATCTCCTCATTACACTACATATAACATTTATGTATAGAATTCATGATTTGCTCAACCATGTTAATTAATCAACTTAATTAATAAAATGTATGATTTGTTTACCCCATGTTAATCAACTTAATAAATATAATTTATGATTTGTCCACCCCATGTCAATTAATCAACTTAATTACTTTAGTGAATCAGAGCATGAGCAGGCACTTTATTAGGTAATAGATAAGTGGATATAAATGAGGAATATGTTGTATGCTAGAGAAAGAGAAGGTCAACAGATACACATAAATATAAAGTACATAATATTGCACTTAAAAGGACCATGTGATCACTATCTGGATAGCTTACATCACAAATAGGTACTTGCCGACATAGACAAACACACACAGGAACACATGCTCAAATACACATGCAGTCGTGAATAAATAATTCATACCGTGACCTGTCAATAATTCACCGGCACCGTTTCTGGTTACCATAGAGAAGTATGTCAACATGCAGCCTGGCCAGTAAAAGTGGAGTGTGCTGTCATTAGAGCACAGACTTAGCTGCTGTGTGCCTGTGTTTAATATTAAAGCTTGGCGTTCAATAGCAGCCTACACTTTGTAACACAATGCCTTCCCTTATGATCAAGTGATTCCAGATGTTCCACACTGTGGGCATGCACAGTAATGCTAAGCATGTACTGTAGATGCACGCGTATCAAATCTTGCTTTGTTTTGGCAAGAGTTTGTATGGATGAGCAGAAGAGGGGCAGGGAGTGTATGTGGCTCACCCGTCCTTGGAGAGATGGTGTCTGAAGAAGTCATTGGCTGCCAGTTTTATGGCTTTCTCAGGAGTAACCAGAGTTAAGTTCACTGCTGCACCTGAGCACACCAAAGACGAAAAACATGTTCATACTTCAGCCACATATTGCAGAAATGACCTTAATTAGACATTAATTTCTTAATCCAAGCAAAATTGTTAGAGTTAAACAATAGAATGCAGACTATATCTAGTACTGTAGAAGCCAGGTCAGCCGAAAGCACCGCTAGGATTCAAATTCGGATCTTGACAGCAGTAGGCTAGCATAATCACAGACTAAAAAAGCAGTTCCAAGAAAGCACTTACCTCTGTACATTCCAAAATAACCTTCTGAGCGTATAGTTTTGATAAGGCAATCTGACCTGCACAGAAAAGCCACCAATTACATTTTAAGAAAATGGAATTTTAGTCAAACAATGAAGTAAAATTCTACCAATTAAGGGTGCATTGCATTGAACATAAAAGTTGAATAACCTAAATGTGTTTCAGCTGTTTTATTGCCATAATGACAGCAAAAACAACTGCGCTGTTTCAGACTGCCGTAGAAGTAGAAGCTGCCTTGCAAGAAAGAAGTGCTACACCACCAAATTAATGATCTAAACTGTTGTGTATATATATATATATATATATATACAGTATACTTTCTGTGTTGTTTTTTGAGAAATAAGTGTAATCATTCAGTTAAAAAGACAAAAAACAGAAATTAAAACCACTAAAATTCCAAGATTGCCTTAACAAACTAGATTTTTTACAAGTGTGTATCAGGTTGGGTTTTGGCTGCCAAAGGAGGTGAGGAGGCCCATATGATTGATCAGTCAGTTTCTCTCAAACTGATGATCACCAGCTCCTCGTTGACCGTTAATTAGCTCCAGGTGGAAGGTTTTCTATCTAGTCATTGTTGGCAAACATGCCTTTCTCTTATGCTTATAGATGCAGGTTTTCTGTTGGCTATTGATGCAGACACTCTTTATCTGGGTGAGTGAATTGCCCCAGAGGTGGTGTGACAATCCTTTTTAAAGCAGAGCTCACATCTGGACCCATGCTGCACCGGTTGATAGGCTGGGATTTGCTGACTCAGTTATTGCAGCCTCCAGCTGGCTCTGGGTTTCCTCCAAGTCCTCTTTTTATACTAGGTTGTCACATACAGCTGGAAAAGCCATTTATTTTGAATAGAGATGCCATTTTTGTTGTTTTTGCCACCATTTTGTGCTCATGCCCTTTTTTGTTAGTGGCTTTTCGGCATAGTATTGTTCTACCTTGGTAAAGTATACTTCAGTTGGGTTCATTTTCAATTCTTGCAGGTAAGTGGCTACACCTCATACTTCCGTAGAAAGACACTGATCTATACGTACATGCTGGTGTAGAGTTTGGTCTGCTGGTTCTGTAAGCGGGTCTTGGCCAGGTCAATGGGAAACACACAAGTGACACCAATCAAGCCAGCAATGCCCCCATTTATCAACTTGGCAGGCAAACTGGAAGAATGAATTAAGAGAAAGAAGAAACAATGTTTATTTTAATGATCATAAAGAGTTCTATACAGAAAATGAAATAAATGATATAGAAATATGATTAAATGGGACCATTGTACAATGTAGACATTTATTAAGGTCTGATCACTGTTATTTATATCTTATGTAAAGATGTATCTGTCCAGACAGATTACTTACAACTATTAAAAAAACATGCTGACAAAGCAGGTGTGTGTGCTTCAAGGTCATAGGAACTTGGGTTTGAACCTCACCAGCAGAAGGTTTTTCTTTCCCCATTCCAATAAGTGGCTATATGACTATAATGACTATAAAATTAGTAAAGTAAACTGGTAAAAATGTGTAGCCATGTAATGGCTTGGTGCCCTGTCCAGGGTATATTCCTGCCTTGCGTGTAGTTTCCTGATCCCAGTGACATTGATCAGGATGATGAAGAAATGAGCAATGAATGGAAAAGACTGGTATCATGATTACCTGATCTGTTTGTCAGCCATATCTGTCGAACCGCAACTCCTCTGTATAGGTAAGAAAGTTTCTTCAGGGTGTCAGTGTTGAATGTCCTTTAGTTAAACTGCTGTATGGTTTCAGTGTGTTTGTGTTTATTCAAGTTTACTGAGGGTACCTGAAAGACACACATGGACAAAAAGGTGTTTGAAAAATGTGAACATTGTATTCCTGGCTACACCTCAGAATATGTGCCCAGTCATTCTCATGTGCCCATTCCCTAACATCATTTCCTTCTCTCTGGCTAAGGCTGTGTAAATCTAGAATAGTTCACAAGGTTCATCCTGTCTATAGTCAACCACACACACACACACACACACACACACACACACACACACACACTGTAACCTGCCTCTCAGAATAGCACATTGATTTTAGCTTTTGTCTTCCACTACAATGCATCCAGGCAACTGCCAGTAATATTTAAATAAAAATATTATTATTTAATTTCTATTCACTCAGCAGGAATGTTGTTAGGTACACCTATCTGCTAAATACATTAATTGGTTACGTATAAGCTACACCTACCATATAGATTAACTTTGTGGCTTTACAATTACTGCTTTATTCACTTTGTCACCCTTCTTGTAACCGATTTTTCAATCAAAGGAGGTCCTACATTGGCCTGTATTAGGTGCAGCATTGTTTTGGGGATTTCAAAACACCTTAATAGGGGGCACTCAGGTGGTCCAGCAGTCCAATGTGCCACACACATACCAGAGCATTACGAACTACTTTAGAGCTACAATGTCAGTGTCATTGCAGTGTTGTGAATGGTCCACCACCCAAAAATCATACGGTACACTGTGGTCCTATGGGGTTTCTTCTGATTAATAAAGCGCCCAGATATTCCGATAGCACACCAGCACCAAGATTCAGAACTCCTCGATTCGTTGCCACCAGTCCGCTGGGCACCATCTAGCAAGCATAATTGGCAGTGTCTGCAGCAGACACGGTTCTTCTAGGGTGGGATGACCGGACTATCTGGGTGAGGATTTCAAAAGCTGTGTGAGGACCCTGATTGGCAGATAGAGAGGTGCCTGTGTAGAGTGCATAGGTGAAAAAGGGTTCTGCTAATGGCTGCGTGCGGGTCGGAGGAGGCTTGAGCAGCAATATACCCACCACGACTGCAATCAGGGATCCCCCAGCAGCGAAAGACAAATTGACTATGATAAATTGGGAGAAAAATGGGAGAAAATGCATAAATTAAATAGAAAAAAAATAATAATAAATAAATAAATAAATGTGGTACAGGGGAGTGTGGCTACAGTCAGTAATTATAAATCAACAATGTTTATCTGTGTGGTAGATGAGCTTCTATAATGGCCAGTAAATGTACACTATATTGCCAAAAGTGTTCGCCCGTCTGCCTTCAGACGCATATGAACTTGAGTTTTATACACCTGTGGCCATGGAATTGATTGAAACATCTGAATTCAATTATTTGAATGGGTGAGTGAATACATTTGGCAATATAGTGTATGTACAGTACAGAAGGGTAGGTGTACCTAATAAAGTGTTAGGTGAGTGTGTGCATGCATTTCTGAATGCCTGCAGCTACACAGTTCATTATCATATAAAAGAAATTTATATAGCAAAGTCTGCTAATAATATAACACCGCTGTGAGAATTTTTTTTATGTTAGCAAATACAGCAAAGCCAGAAAGATTTAGACATAAGTGCTCTGGTGTCATTCTGTAAACGTTTTTGAAAAGTTTGGTTTGCTCTCTAGCTCTGACGCAGAATACAGCTATAAGCAGCACAGAAAAAGTATAGTTTTAAAGAAAGAACACGTAAAGCTCTGGCTCTGACGCTGAGCAGATGTGAGAGCGTTTTACTGTTGCCATTTCTCCACCCCTTTCAGCAACCAATCACTTCAGTCTTCATCTCCTCCCTCCATCTCCTCCCCTCTGACTTTCAGCCATTTACTGTAATGCTCCACAAACATTTTCACATCAACCTCCCCCTCTCTCTCTTAACTTTTTTTCACTACCAGCTTTTGAGTATAGAAATATCAAGAAACGGTTAAGCTCTTGCACACACAAAAAAACTAAAATGTTGTCTAAATTATATAAATCAGTTATTTTCCTAATTCAGATCATGGTCGTGTGAAACATTAGGTGCCAGGTAGGAACAATACCTAAACAGGATGCCAGTCTATAAAGGGTGGTCTTCATTTAAGTCAGTATTATATAGAAGCCAATAGAAGCACATTCTGATTAAACAGATTCTACTTTTTATCTTAACGTTTTATTGATCTCCCTGATTAATCATTCACAATACAGGCTAAAAAGAATTTGAACCCTTGTAATTTAATAATTGGTAGAATCTCCATCAATAGAGATAACATTTCCAGCAGCACAACACTTTATATAGTCTTGTACAACAATGAAAATGAATTTCAGGGATCTTTTAGCATTTTTGAGTTCAGGTCTGGGCTCCTAAGACTTTTTTTTTTTATTTTTTTTTTTTATTATCTATTTTTTCCCACTTTTTTCCCCCCAACTTTTATCCCCATTCTAATCGTGTCCAATTACCCTGATTGTGTCCTCTATACTGATTCGACCCTTTTGCCGCTGACTGAGGACGCCACTCAACTGACTTGCGCCCCCTCCGGCACGCAGTCAGTACAGCCTGCATTTTTCACCTGCACGAGCCGAGTTCATACACCGAGAGACACTCGGAATATCCAGACTGGGAATCATCTTTTTGATGGTGCAGCAGAAATACCATCTAAGTAGTCAATTCAGTCCCTGACGCAGCAAAGCAAGCCCAAACCATGATGCTCCCCCCTCATACTTTACAGTTGGGATGGGTTTTTGTTTGTGGTGGAACTGCCTATTTTTTCCCAAAATAGCGTTTGGGAATTTTTAGATCATTTGCATTCTTATGGATTGTTAAACAACAATTTATCTACTCTGTTTATGTATGGGGTGGTGCAGTGGCTCGGTGGGTAGCACTGTCCCCTCACAGCAAGAAGGTCCTGGGTTTGATCCCCAGGCGGGGCGGTCCGGGTCCTTTCTGTGCAGAGTTTGCATGTTCTCCCCGTGTATGCGTGGGTTTCCTTCAGGAGCTCCAGTTTCCTCCCACAGTCCAAAAACATGCAGTCAGGTTAATTGGAGACAATGAGTTGCCCTATAGGAGAATGTGTGTGTGTGTGTGTGTGTGTGTGTGTGTGTGTCTGCCCTGCGATGGACTGGCGCCCCGTCCAGGGTGTTACTGTGTGCCTTGCACCCGTTGAAAGGCTAGGATAGGCCAGCACAGACAAATACCATAAAGAAGAAATGCCTGTAAATTTAAATGACTGAGTAATGAAAGTGCTGTGTAAATCAATCAAACGATGGATCTTAAGGTAAAAAAGAGGCCTCGTGGTATTTACTTTACTTCACAACATGCACTGGAGCATTCATGTGTGAAAAAGTGCAACCTGGTAACCTGGCAAGTGTAGCTGCATATGGTAAAGACACCAAGTTGGATCATTACAGATAAAGGTAACCCAGTTGTTACAAGGGTTCTGAACATGAAATAGGCTTTTGTGTGTCTTACACCGCTGTGTAAGTTAATAGCAGACTACAGGAAACACACAGACACTAACTGACATACTATCAGTCTTTTTCACTCTAGCTATTTTCTTGCTTTCAAGCTTCTCTGTACTTCTTATCCTGTTCTGAATAGCTTCCCTGTTTGAGGTAACACTAATGCTTTTATTACAGTCCTCTCTATTACTGTGTCCTTTGCCTCCTAATTTGGAGTTCTTGGAACTTGTCCTTCTCACTGGATCGTGTTCTTTGTTTATCTCTTTATTCTGAGGTTTCCTTCTTTAGTTTCTTCTTTTTTATTTGAGCGCGCTCAACTATGATTACTCTTCTCGCTGTATTCTTGCAATGCTGTACTGGTAAAACATTACATTTTCATTCTTCAAATTTCTTCCTGTATTACAGACTGTCACAATCATGCAGTTTTAATTGTCATACAAATAATTACCAATTTCAATGTTGTGTTGTGGTAGGTTACATTATGCTGTGTTATGTACCCTTGTTTCTGCTTTCCTCTTTTGAAGTCATGCAGATAGTGGATTGGCAACACTAAATAGCCTGATACATGGCTTAAATTAATGAGTTTGTTATGCCCTGTGACCCTGTATTTGTAAACGTTCTGAATTAGAGGTTTGACATTTGTGCCTTCCCTGTAAATAATTTAATGAAAAGAAAACTGTCATTAGTGCACAGTCATCTCTAAGCTCATGAGCAAGCACAGTTAGTCTGAAAGTAGAAGAAATACTTTCAAAAAAACAAACTGCCCCTAGTTGTGGGCTAGTGAGTGACAGACGGTCACGATGTCCAGCACTAAGCTGCAGATATTATTCACATCAGCACCATGTCAGTGCTGAAATCAGAAAATTGACTCCTGGATTGCATGCTCAAGTTTACGACAGTTTGCTTTACCCAACACTGGCACTCGGATAAATCGTATCGAATCTCAGCTCTGCCATCCGGCAGGGCTGAGCGGCCACATGAACAACGACTGGCCTGTTGTTCATATAGGGGTGGGGTATTAAGCCGGATAGGGTCTCCTCGTGACTGATGCACTACCACCTCTGCTGGCTGATTGATGGCGCCTGCACAGAGGCGGGGAAAGAGTACGGGTGTGTCTCATCGTACACAAGGCTGTTTCGCATATATGCACTCACCTAGTGTGGGTGACAAAATGCATACGGCTACTGCCCACGTGTCGGAGGGGGCGTGGGTTAGCTTCGTTCTCCTCAAATCAGAACGGGTGTCGGCATTAGTGGAGAGGAAGCGTGATGCAATCGGGCAGTTGGACGCGCTAAAAAATCAGATGAAAAGGGGGAAAAATTGCATAAACAAAATATTTTTTTTTAAATGGCACACAAATTAGGCTGGCTCACTACTGCTGGGATCCAGGGTTCTAATCCTTTGTGATGCTATCGGCCAGCTGGCTGTCTACATACAAATATGATTGACCCTGTCTGAAGAAGTGGGGGTGGCTGAATTGGCGTCCTGTCCAGGGTGTGTTGTTGCACAGCGCCCAGTGACTCTGGGGAAACCGGGCCTGCAATGATCCTAACCAGGATAAAGCGGTGGTAAAGTATGAAAATCCAGCCCCCAATAGTGAATTGTGGAACAAGACATAATAAATTTTACTTTTTTAGTATAAAGATGACTAGGCGATAATAACAAAGAGAGGATGTGATATAAGAAGACTGCAGACTCAACAGAACCAGAATGTTAGCACTAAAGAAAGCTCAGCATTGGCACCACAGCAGAGCACAGCACCATCAGCAACTTATAAATGTTATTTAATCTGATATTTGGCATCTAAGCTACACAGAAAACATATACCTTATTTAAAGTTACATTTTTTAAGCTTTTTTAGTAGCTCAAAAATGTATTACCTAATAGCCTATTTTACTCACATACTTATGAGCGCACACACACACATACAATCACAAACTGTCATGATAAGTCCAACTGAGACAGAATTAGATAAGCATGTAGACAAATATTACAGAAATTACTTTCTGGGTACAATGTGAACTTCATTAAGAAATTTCACTGAACTTTGACTATCAGTTCAACCTTGCACATGAAAGACTCGATAACACTTACTCATACTTACGCAACAAATTCACTGTTCTGCCACACACATTCTGAATAAGATCACACACCAATACAAATTCTTAGTTGAATGTATTTTAAAAAGTAACTGCCATACTGCATCATTTTTACACTTTATGAGTAAAGATTATTTAACAGAACATAGCATATATTTGTATGTACATCATGTGAACATGAGACGAATCTGCATTTATGTAGAATAACCGTCAAATTAACTCTGAAAGTGTCCACATGTATCTGTGTTCAGCTACATTTTTCTCCTGTTTCACTTTTAAACTTGTGTTACAGTCAGGGTGCTGAGAAATTGTGAGAATCAGCTTTTCCGAGAGAGTCTAAAATGCTTACCTTGAAAAAAAAAAAAAGTAATGTAACTTAATGTATTAAAAGAACGACATAGAAACACTAAACCTCTCTTAATTATTAAAGCAGTAAGCCACGAGAGACCATGCGTTACTGCGATTTTATCACGGGGAAGGTTGTTTTGGCACAACGCAAAGCGGAGTGGCTTATTGCTTTTATAAAATGGCGGTCAACATAAAATAGAATAAAATACAACAATGTTCAATTCATAAATGTTTTTATTTACAAAAACACTTACAAAAAGCGTTCTTCCACGACCCCAGGTAGTTCGTTAACAGTGTTGCTAGGCAACATGAGGGCGAACATAACATTCACTTTTTCTTTTCAGTGGCGTATTAATATGGAATGATGTGAGGTGGTCATAGGGGCGGCATGGTGGCTTAGTGGGTAGCACTGTCGCCTCACAGCAAGAAGGTCCTAGGTTTGATCCCCAGGTGGGGCGGTCCAGGTCCTTTCTGTGCTGTTTGCATGTTCTCCCCGTGTCCACGTGGGTTTCCTCCGGGTGCTCCGGTTTCCTCCCACATTCCAAAAACATGCCACCAGGCTAATTGGAAACACTGAATTGTCCTACAGATACCTAGCCGCTGGACGCACAGACCAGTGCATTGCTGGTGCTGGTCCCAAGCCCGGAGAAAATAAGAAGAGTGTCAGGAAGGGCATCCGGCATAAAAATTGTGCCAAATCAAAGCGGATCGTGATCCACCGAGAGCCGACCCCGCAGCCGAATGGGACAAAGGCCAAGGAAAAGAAGAAGAAGAAGATGTGAGGTGGTCATAGGTGTGCGTTTATCGGGGATTTTACAACGGCTTCGAACACGGCTCAGCCAATCAGAATTTAGGACCGGAACTATCCGTTTTATAATACTGCTTTTTTGTTCTCTCCACTAATTAAGAAGCAAAAGGAAACAATAAAGAAGTAACAGTAAAGTGCAGTAAAGTGTTTTTTTTATATTTTCAGTATATAAGTATCAAAAACAACCCCATTATTTTACATTAGCCTAAAATATATGCAGTTCCGTGGGACCATGGAAAGCATTAACAGGTTTCCCATACATCCTTATGAGAAAAAAAAAACATATAACTCAACTCAACGCCAGTCTCAGAACCAACTGACGTTGAGTTTCAAGGTACTTAAAATGTTGCTTTGGTGACTTGATCAAAAAAGAGTTTTGTTTTGTTGAAATCTTTTACTACATTTGTATATACAATCTATAAT
Source organism: Trichomycterus rosablanca (assembly GCF_030014385.1). Lineage (NCBI taxonomy): Eukaryota > Metazoa > Chordata > Actinopteri > Siluriformes > Trichomycteridae > Trichomycterus > Trichomycterus rosablanca. The sequence goes on along the minus strand of NC_085988.1, from coordinate 44,977,203 downwards.
TACGTTTATTTAGTCTAATATCATGCCATTGGGTGACTAATTTTTGCAATACATAAACAGGGTCTTGTCTATATAAATAAAGAGTTAAAACTTCAAATAGATGTGTTAGTAACCAATTTTAAAATTTTGGCTTTAAAATTTTTTGGTTTTTCTACATTTTATTTGGCTTAAATAACACAAAGAATCTACTACACCTGCACAATTTGTATGTGGCTCGCTCACACAGCTGTGTAGCAGCAGAAACAGTATGGTAGGCCAGATCACAAATGGCTTTGTACTGTCTAATTCTGTGCACTAAATAGTGTACAAAATAATACGTTTTACAACTTATACATTGAACTGTGTAGCCAAAATAACATCAGATATTTAGATATTATATTTTTACCGAGTCATCTATGTTGTCAGCTACATAAAGAGGCCAATTAGAGAATGTTTTATTGTATAGACTTTACAGTTTAATTTCAACACAAGTCTTGAATACAGGTCTATGTCTGGGTTAAATGACAGCTACAGTTTAATAAAATGGTGACCAGCTTCTTATTAGTTACAAGCAATTATATATTTTTGTTAAAGATTAAGACCTTAATTTGTCGAGTGCTATGTCTCTAGGAGGACAGTCTCTGACATTTCTTAGTCAAGTAAGGTAGTACACAAATACATACTAAATCAGTGACAAATAAAAACTAGAATACTTCACACACTAAACTGTACATACACTATATGGTCAAAAGCATCACAACACCTATTTTAATTCTGAGTATTAAATTAATGTGTTTCAGGCACAGAAACTGCTAACAGGTGTAATAAATCATTTCAGACTGTCCCCCTGTACACAAAGCAAGGTCTATAAAGACATGAAGAAAAGCTTGATTTAAAAGAAACCACAGTGACCTGCACCGAACCCTGACCTCAGCCCCACTCAACAGTTTTGAAATAAAATGCAACATCAATTCTTGACCAAGGCTTTCTTGACCAACCTCAATGCCCAGCCATACATATGCTGTATCTAAGCTGAACCTATTTGCATTGCATTGGCAGTGCACTAAAAATGAATTCAATTGTTTTTTGTTTTACTGTATTATTATCGTATCATGCACCATGTATCAGAATGCATATAGTATTGTATTTATCTAAGAAATCTACTCCCCTACTACTGTATACAGCACTATACAGCACAAACATGATCACACTGAACATGATCAGATCAGATTTACTGCTTTTAGCTCTTAGTTGTCATGGTTTCTTCTGAAGTGGTAAATCTGGAAAGAAAGTGAGAAAAATGAAATTTTTTTATATTGTAAAAACAAACACAGTTTTACCAGAAGCCTTAACAGAAATCGACATATTTTTGATAGTACCAATTACCACTGTGTTGCTAGTAAACCTGGTTTAAACAATACCTACCCTCCTCTATTGGGAGGATACCTCAGTACAGGCACGTGCACAGATAGACCCCTAGTGGTGCTCAAGCACCTGCCCTTTTGCCCTGGATGAGAAAAGTGCCCTTTCTGCTGGAGCGCAATTTTTTTCTACATTCATCAATATTTAAAAATAAAAATTACCCTCTCTGTCATCACTTCCCCCCAAAAGTGTTTTGATATCTGACGGGCATTTACTTGAGTTCTTGTGAGAATTCTGCCCCGATCTGATCCGCAGTGCGCACAAGCTCCCACCTTGCCCCTCTCTCCTCCTCGCACTCATGCAGTGCTGAGCGCCAGGCCAAACCGCTGCTACACACTTCTCCTCTGACCCGCAGCATCAGACAGACAGGTCATGACATTAATGAATTACTGACGTTTTTCATGTTTAATGAAGGTGGAGCGGGACAAACTGCAGCAGACAGACAGACAGACAATTTAAAGACAGTTTTACTGTTTTACAAATTAGATAAGTTCACTAGTTTTGTTTCATTTAAAATCTTACTTATTTTTATGTGAAAGCCTGAAGAAGAAAAAAAAGCGTGAGCACAAACATTTGCAGGAGAATGTCAAGTAGCTCTCACAGTAAAGTGTTGAAAATAGATACAAACATACAATATTTTATAATTACAGCATCCTGGCCAAAACGCTGTGTAGGAAAGGTCACCTTTAGTCAAGGAGTTATTATTTTTGTTAACAAAAATAAATATATAAGTTAAATATTCTTCTGTGGTTTTTTTTTTATTTTATTAATAATTTTGGTGATGGGTGCCCTTTTTTTGGCTTGAGCACCTGCCCCCAAAAATGTCTGTGCACGTGCCTGCCTCAGTAAATGCTGTAAAATGTTTTGGCTTTTTCTGTCTTTGGAATAGGATAGCACTAGGGCTGGGCGATATGGATCAAAAATTATATCTCTATATTTTTTTCTGAATGGCGATATACGATATATATCTCGATATTTTTTTATCCCATAAGGTAATAACAAAAAGACACTTCTGAGACAAAGCTACATGTTCCAATTTTTTTACAGGCACTTTTATTAATATTCATGCTGGGGAAGCTTCACACAAGAATTATTTTTCCTTAAAAAAAAAAAAAAGAGCTATTCTAAGAAAAAAAAAAAGTTGTTTTCTAAGGCATCTCCTGTTGTGTAATGTAAATTACAAATATATTGTCTGGCCCTTTAAGAATGTTAGGTGCACTATAGGGCGCAGGGAGCAAGTGTGTAGGGAAGATGTCGGAATGACACGGTTTCCGGCTGAGCTTGTGTGACATTAAAAGTAAAACCCCGTTAAAGTAAACCCCTCGTTAACCCCCCACCCCCCCATGTTTGGACTTTAGACTTTATGTATATGTCACCACAACATAAACATTTACATTAATATTTTCTTTTACTGTATAGAACTCAGTTCTGTAATACAGGCAGAACTAATCGTTCATGTTACTGTGTAACTATTACAACATTTAATGCATTTTAATCAGCGTTCTTCTTCATGCACTTTATTATTATTTAACAGCTTTATTTGTTGTTTAATTGCTGTTTGCTCCTTGTTTACTGCAGAGTTAGTTCATGCAATTTAATAATGTTTGGTTGTTTATTGGCCGACAACAAGAAATACTATAATAGAAGATAAATAAATAAATGACGTTTCGGACGTCGGGCGATCGTCTAGTATAAACTAACACGACCACGTACAACATCCAGTACAGAAATCCCCATAATGTTTGTATTTACAGATAGAGCAAGTATATGCACATCACATATACAAACACAAGAGTCAGAACAACAGGAGACGCACCGCTACGTTATTATTACTTTCTCAACACTTAATGTGAAGTAAATACGTGCATGTCAGCGCGTGCATGCGCTTGTATTGGTTTTTGAAACGAATAACGACTCGTTTTCTTGTTTTTTAACTTTGGGATTTGAAGTGAAAAACGAATGAAGGTACACGGAGCTGGAACCTTTTGTCTGGACTTGTTTTCGGCATTCTCTACAGAATACATTATTCTGCTGCTCATCTGACACTTTGAATTCGAACCGTCCTCTTCCATAGCTTCTGTCACGTCTTTATCCGTCTCCATGCTATCGCTGCCTGCAGGACTTACTGGTGAAGCGGTGGGGGCGGGGCGAGTTGTGTTCAGTGAGGGAGAGAGGTGGGGCAGGTGAACATGTGCAGAGACAAACTGGGAGAAGAGAAAGACGAACTGTCTGATCTAACTGGAACGCAACATCTATATCGATATATGCGATATTGTCTTATCTTATATCGCGTATGAAAATATATCGATATTTTATAAAATCTCAATATATCGCCCAGCCCTAGATAGCACCAAGGAATAGTTGTTGTTTTTTTATTAACCACTACGGTTACAACTGCATGCTGTTCACTAACTTTACTGGTGATGCATGGTCATGTTATATTTGGGGTGTGTGTGGGGTTAGGCCTATTCCAAGTGCATAGAACCAGACAGGGGAAACATTTATGTTTGTTTTTGGTTTATTAATATATAGTGTTTCCTAATTTAAACAAAAGTGAAATCATAGTACAGTAGAAATAAACTGCACATTTAAGGTCCTGTCATGGAATCTTACTGAGATTTAAGTCATGAACTAGGTCATTCTACAACCATAATTTTCTTTCTTTAAAGGCATTTAGAGGTGCAGTTGTGCTTTGGATCATTGTCTTGTTGCATAAATTATTCACACCTAAGCTTTAAATATAGGACTGGTGACCTGACATTCTACTTTAAGCCTTTCTAGTACAGAGCATAATTCATGATTCTGCCAATTATAGCATTTTGCCCAGACCCTAAAGCAGCAAACCCTTCACACACATTTGACTATTTGAATGAAGTTCTAATTGTGGATATTTGACTGTTAGTATGATGGTTTTACTGTAGAATTCTGTGTTAACTTTTTGCCAGTTGTAAATGGACGGTCCACTTGAAAACACATCAGAACACAAAACATTATCACAAGACTTGGGGTCATTAAGGGTTACAGTTCCTCAAATATTCATCTGGGTACTTTTGTGTGAATAGATTTTGGTGGGCCAAACACTTTTAAGAGAATTTATCAGAGTTTCATGCTTTTCTCTTCTAAAGTTTATTTTAATGTTGGTATAGTGTGCTGCATGTGGAGGGACTTTAGATACTCTTCTTTGCTGGAAAGGTTCTATTTAGTTGATATTTAGATTCAACATTCACATTTTTACAAACAAATTCACAAACTTTTAACTAGTTTACTGAGTGACTAAATGAGCAACTACTTTTACGCACAGGGTCAGCTGGTGTTGGTTAACCTTTTCTTTCAATTAATGAAACTTACTTACATTTTCAGCATTTAGCAGATACTTTTATCCAAAGCGACTTACACAATGAGCAATTGAGGGTTAAGGGCCTTGCTCAGAGACCCAACAGTGGCAACTTGGTGGTGGTGGGGCTTGAACCGGCAACCTTCTGTTTACTAGTCAAGTACCTTAACCACTGAGCTATCACTGCCCTTATCTTATACCCTTATTTATACCTTTAACTTATCTTTTAGAATTAATAGTAAAAATCAGTAGAGAGGGAAAGGCTCTTTCTTGGCACTGTGTATGTATGTACAGCCTATGTAGCCAGTAGTTTTTCAGGTTATATTCACACAAGTACTTTGCATTGTTGTGCCTTAAGCAGTTTTAAAGAGTGACGTATCTGCCAAATATATAAATGTCCTAATTTGTAGTCAGGTGCCCATTTGCTTGAATTCAGCCCCATAGTTCAATTTAACTAATATAATCATATTTCAGAAACCTAGTAATTTAGTGTAATCTTTGATAAGTTTTTATAATCATGTTTAAAGGAAAGGAGAAGAGGAAAGAAGACTTAGACAACGTTCCATGGAGTATTCTGGTTTGCATGGCTGAGATTCGAATAGTTTTACAATTTTAGTTAAAAGTTTCATTGGAAGAAGCATTAATGTGGTGCCAAATCTAACCACAAAAATTTCACGATGGTACAATAATGCTTATATACGTATGCTCCTATTATAACCCCAAATCAGGAAAGGTTGGGACAGTATGAAAAATGCAAATAAAATAAAAACACAGTGTTCCTTACATTTACTTTGACTTTTATTTGATTGCAGACAGTTTGATCCCAAGATATTTCATGTTCTCTCTGCTCAACTTCATTTCATTTATTATTATACCTCCATTCCTGCATTTCAGGCCTGCAACACATTCCAAAAAAAAAGTTGGGACGGAGGCAATTTAGGGCTAGTAATGAGGTGAAAAAACTAAATAATGATGTGATTCCAAACAGGTGATGTGAGCAGGTGATTGTAATCACAGTTTGGTACAAAAGCAGCATTCTGAAAAGGCTGAGCAAAGCTTTGATGAGCAAAGATGATCAGAGGATCTCCAGTTTGTCAACAAATGCGTGGGAAAATGATTGAAATGTTTAAAAACAATGTACCTCAAAGAAAGATTGGAAGGGATTTGCATATTTCTCCCTCTACAGTGCATAATATCATTAAAAGTTTCAAGGAATCAGGAGGAATTTCAGTGCTGTCCCAACTTTTTCTGATTTGGGGTTGTTAATGTATTTCCAGTGTGTATGGCCACTTTAAATGTACACAAATCCTGTATTTTATAAGAACAAAGAAATGTATGTTTAAAAAGTACAAATAAATATGGGGAAAGTATTTAAACACCACAAATTAGAAGCAATAATAAAGCTGCAACACTGATATTGGCAATTACAGCTTCCAGATATCTACACTTAAAGATAATTAGCTTTATTTGCAGCATTGCGGTTTAATCTTGTTCTAATCCTTTCGGCATAGTATCTGATCTATTTTGCATTGGAAGGAAGACGAGTGGAATTGAATGCTTATTGCATAATGTGTTGTTCTATTGTTCTTACTGTTTGTAGATTTCCTGCAACTCTTTCCTGTGACTACTAGCTTATCTCTTGACCTTTTTTATCATTAGTCTGAGAACAGGTTGTGAAATCTTGTGTCACACCTGTCCAAAGATGATTCATGGTTCAACAAACAATTATATTAACAGACATGTTTAGGAGTTTTTTTATGACTCTGTAGCTTTTTCCATTTATGTGCTGTGTAATAATTTTGTCTCTAGGAGTTTAATAAGCCCCGTCACCTTTTACTATTTAGTGCATGAAATATTCCCAACCAAAAGCAACTGGTTTAATGATTAAAACAGGTGCTTTCATCCAGAGCAGTGAGAATCTGCCACATATGTCCTTTTCACCTGAATAAAGTACAATGACATGACTTTTAACAATTTGGCTAACCAACTTAATTATGTTTTTTAATAATAAACAAATGTTGTATTTGATGTCAGCAACAAAATATATTTAAAGTTACACCATTTTAAAAATCCACAATATACAGATGACGGTGATGGTAACAGGTGAGGAAAACATGATTGGGTATAAAAGGAGGATCCACCAAAGCATCTGTCTTTACAATGATGGGTTGTGGCTCACTACTTTGTGCCAAACTTTGTAAGAGTATTATCAATCAGTTCAACATTAGTATCAATGCAAAACTGCAAATAATTTAGCATCTACTTTACATAATATTGTGAAAAGATTTAAGGAATTCTAAGATATTGCACATTTTTCAGGTCCATGGTTATTTCATCAAGACAATGCCACAAGGCCTCATTCAACATGTGCTACAAGACTGCCTCCACTCTTGATCTGTCTCCTATTGAAAATGTATAGTGCATCATGAGCACAGATTCAGACAATGACTACCATGTTAGGACTAGCTGAAGTTTTGTATCAAACAAGAATGGGCAAAAATTCCACTTGCAATCTGCAACAATTATTGTCCTCAGTTCCCAAACCATTAAAAACTGTCATTAATAGAAACAGTGAAATAACAGCGGCAAGCATTCCTCTGTTCCAACATTTATAAATGTGATTCAGTAGGGCGCTCAGGTGGCGCTAGCACACCAGCGCCAAGATTCTGAACTCCCAGGTTCGAGTCTCGGCTCTGCTACCGGTTGGCTGGGTGCTCTCTAGCAGGCATAATTGGCTAATGCCTGCAGCAGACAAAACTGGCCTCCAGTCTGCTAGGGTGGGAAATGATCGAATTTAACAAAGGGGTGTAAGGATCCTGGTTTAACAGAGGAGTGTAAGGATCCTGGTTGCACACCGGTTGAGGAGCGCAGAGGTCGGGGCGTGGCTCTCCGTGCGCGAAGCCGGTCTCACCCGCAAATCCACCAAGGTGTGGGTGTGTAAGAAGAGATCAGTAGAGGGGGAAAAAATGCTAAATAAATAAATAAATAAATGTGTTTGAAAGAATTTCTTAGATCTTTACAAACACATTTTAATATCCTGTTGTACTTTTATGTATGCATTTTTCCCTTTTCCCCAATCTATTTGTATCTAATTATCCAGATGCATAAATTAAGAGGTGCGCTTCTCAGTGCGCTCTTAATGCTGTTCCCAAGCCTGACAGATAGGAGGGATGTGTCAGAATGGACATCATACGTAAAAACTGGTATGCAGACCAGATCCGCTGTGACAACCATAAATACAAGAGCAGCCAAAAGAAAAAAAATAAAGATATGCAAGTATAAATGCATCTGCAACCTTTTAAAGCCACCTTTGACATCCAATTCATCAAGTCCTGGTGTTAACACCAAAAAAATCAAAAACACCAAGCAAATGCACAAACAGGAGACAAAGGAGACTAACTCTTTAGGTAATGTGTACTTCATCAAGAGATCGATCGCAGGAGAAACAAACCAGTGCTAATCAGTGATAGTGCTTACTGATTGCCTTAATAACTTCTGTGCTGAAGAAAGGAATGCAACTAAGACAGACAGAAAAACAAAAAAGGAAAAGAAAATGAAATATTGCCATTTTACAGTAGGCACTCTTGGTAAAGATGGGTAAAATGCCTCTAATTATAGGCACCCCTAGAGTTCTCTAACATAATGTACCTCATGAAGCATTCACCTACTTCTGTAGTGTGTTTAAGTTTTTATTGGCTAGGTTTTAGAATTATAAAAGCATAGTTTCTCCTGGGTTTAATCCTTAGTTCCGATCAATACCTTTTTTGCATGTTCTCCCTGTGTCCATGTGAGTATCCATTGGACACTTTGGTTTCTGTCCATAATCAGAAATGAAACTGGCTATTCTAAATCACAAATCAGTGAGTAAATTCATTTAGAATTGTGTGTTAACCTGAGTTGGGATCGACACCTTGGCCAGGATGTTCACCCCCTTTCCAAGCTTGGAGGGTTGTGTCCCACAATGCATGCCATGTATTCATCAAAATAGTCATCAAATACAGTACTAACTGGACACTCTTTCAGTATTGTAATACTTAATTTATAACACATTTAGCAAATCATTTAACAAATAATTTAGGTCTTTTCTGGAAAACACTTTAATGTTGCACATTTCATGAATGGATGGATGGATAGATGGATAAATAGATAGATTTTTGTTAATTACATAAAATAAATTAACTTCTAAATATTACCAATATTTACTTGGTTAAATGATATAAAAACCATTGGTTAGTCAGTTTTCAGGCAACAAGCAGCCAACTTGCTTATTAAGCTAAATCATAGCAAAGCAGGAATGTGCAATACATTTACAACCTACACAGGATACAAACACTATTCAGCACATCCAAAGGTAAGAGGTCACAGAGTCAAAGTAAAATTATTCCCATCCCTCTTCACCACAATTCTGTGCTACGTGAGCACCTGTTTAGTCAAGTGCTAGGATGTTGGGTGTAGCATGTTTTTCTGAGTATGCTGAGTTATGCAAAACTCCAGCCCTCTCAGGTTTTCATTTACATACATTTATTCTGCACTGATTCTAAACCCACACTAAAGTCTGGCACAGGTGTTATGGTTACTATGCTGTCTAATAATACCAAATAATTACAAATAAGGTGATTTAGTAACACCCATTGCTAACAGGTGCATAAAGTCATATATTATTATAATAAATAAATAATATGCTTGCATTTTTTGGCAACAGTTTGGGGAAGGCCATTTCTTAAAAAAATACACACTTCTGTCCATAAAGACATGGTTTGATGAGTTTGGTGCTGTGATATTCGAGTGGCCTCATTGTACAGCATCAGCTCCTGGCCAAAACCCTGTAGCTGTCAGCTACAAATGCTCTCAATCAATCTACACTTAGTCACTCATAATGACAAAGTGAAAACCTGCTTTGGAATTTTGCTAAGTGACATGTAACTGGTAAAACATGGTGGTGAAAGGATTAGGCTATGGGAATGCTTCTCAGTAGCGTCAGAAAGACTGGTAAGAATGAAGATAATGATAAATGCACCCAAATACAGGAAAATCCTTGAAGAAACCCTAAAACATGATGATGGTTTACCTTTAACAAACAATGCATAAAGACCCAAAGCATGAATACAAAGCAACACTGTAGTGGCTTTGGGGCATGTCTTTAAATGTCCTGGAGTTGCCCAGCAAAAGCCCAGTCTTAAATCCCATGGAACATCTGTGGTGAGACCTCATTATGACAGCTCACAGAAATTTGCCATCCAGTCTGATTAAGTTTAAGTCAATATCCCATGAATGGGATAAACTGCCCAAATCCAGGTACGCAAAGCTTGTAGAGGTGCATCCAAGGACACTTGATTTCAGGTTCTTGATTTCAGTTTTTTGAGATTGAATTCATTTTCAGAAAGCTATAAAAACGTATTTTACTTCGTCGTGATGGTTGATTAAGTATAGACTGATGAGTAAAAATGGCAATTACATCAATTCAAAATAAAATTCACAAGACTCAAAATATCAAGGGGTCTGAATGCCTGAATCCACTGTAGGTAAAACTTTTATATGATAACATAACATAGTATATGGGTAATTGAAATAGTTAGAATGTATTATTGTAATTATGAAATGTTTTGCTCAAAATGTACAGAAAATCTTTACAGCCGCTTAAGTGTGACATGCAATCACCTACAGTTTAAATCAAAGGTGTTCATACAATCTCAAGTATGGACAGCCCTGATCAAATTCCAAGTTTTCCTTCTTTCCTAAAGTAAGTTAACACAATCTCTACAGTTTGTAAAAAATGTAAGTATTTTGGCCTTGTGACTATTATTATGGCTCAATCACTGAACTTAACCAAGCTTAAGAAGCAGTACATAGATTTTCTATTTGATTAAGCACTGTAATACAGTTCAAATCTAGCTCATACCGAAAGCCTCAGCCAGGACCACAGGATTGGGAAATGGCCTTGATGATCAACGTAATTTCTGCTGGGAAACATGCCAGGAATGTTTAACACAAACCTTTGACCCCAGCAAAGTGATCAGACGGACACACACGTCATTTTATTCTACCTGAAGCAACTGCTGCAAGATCTGCTGTCTGGGCATTTTAAAAAACTTGTTATTCCACATGAGTTTTTCACTTGGGGGCTTTTTGACCACCACTATGACACTGAGATATTTAATCTTCTATCAAAGGTTTCATCTGACTCCAGCATGCACACATCTGCCTAAAAACCTAGTGAGTTTTAGCTTACTAACAAATGAGCTGAGGCGACACAACCCACTAGGATGCCAGCTTACATAACACTCCATGTACTGAAACACTGACAAGCCTAAATTTGCAAGTAAATTACACTTGTACACCCTTATACAAATTAAAAATCAAGAGAATGTATTAACATTTGAAAAGATTTCAGCATTTGTCCACTATATTTAATATTTTTTGTGAGAAAAGTTGTGCCGCACTGAATGCTGGCATTGCCTTCACTGCTGAGGAAGAACTTTATGCTCCCTCATTATTCAGACCCAATGTTTATTTATTTATTAGGATTTTAATGTCACGTTTTACACACTTTGGTTACATTCATGACAGAAATGGTAGATACTCATTACACAAGATTCATCAGTTCACAAGTTTAATGTCAAACACAGTCACGGACAATTTTGTATCTCTAATTCACCTCACTTGCATGTTTTTGGACTGTGGTAGGAAACCCACACAGACACAGGGAGAACATGCAAACTCCACACAGAAAGGACCTGAACCACCCCACCTGGGATCAAACCCAGAACCTTCTTGCTGTGAGGCAACAGTGCTACCCACTGAGCCACCGTGTGCCACCCCAGACCCAGTGTCACAGTCCAAACTGGTCATGGTAAGGAAGCAGTTTTACAACATCTTTGTGAGGCAGCAAGTAACTTAAATACACCGATCAGACATAACATTATGACCACTGACAGGTGAAGTGAATAACACTGATTATCTCTTCATTACGGCACCTGTTAGTGGGTGGGATATATTAGGCAGCAAGTGAACATTTTATCCTCAAAGTTGATTTGTTAGAAGCAGGAAGAATGTAAACCAGCAGTGGTAAACCAGCATCAGGGTCATGGGCGGCCAAGGCTCACTGATGCACGTGGGAAGCGAAGGCTGGCCCGTGTGGTCCGATCGAACAGTAGAGCTACTGTAGCTCAAATTGCTGAAGAAGGTAATGCTGGTTCTGACAGAAAGGTGTCAGAATACACAGTGCATCACAGTTTGTTGCGTATGGGGCAGCAAAAGGGGGACCAACACAATATTAGGAAGGTGGTCATCTAATTCATCTAAATTCATCTTAGTGTAATTACATAGAGTTAGCTAAAGTTGATACAGATGATAAGAGGCTAACTGTTCACCTGTGGAGATAGAGTTCACTCATAACCTTGGGCATTGTGCTCCTGACACCTTAAAATGTTCCCACTGGTCTGTGAAGTAATGTATGATATGTATCAGGAGGCATTTAACTTTATATAAGCATACTTTTTAAAAGTGAAAGGTGTCAGTTTGTAATACCTTCATCTATACATCAATGTTTGTCTGGTGGCAGTTCAAATGTAGAATATTTCACTTTCTTAACCTTGTGCCTACATGACTTTAATGAATTTAATGTGTATAGTTGTGCTTAGGCCTACTGACCTTTCTCCTCATAAATGTCATTATGTAGAATGTCTAAATGCGAGTTGTTTTTTTCATGAAAACCATACAAACATAACGTGGTCAATCGCTTAGTGTTTAAACTTTCGATTAGGAAACGGCTCGCAAAAGAAAAAAAAAACGAGAATTCATGTTATAATGTTAGAAATCTACTAGTTTTGATTTTGCACAGACGGTCACGTTATGTCAGTCGTGAGCGCGCGCCAAGGCAATCGGGAGCGCGCACGAGAGTCGCGCTGGTGCCCGGTGCATCATTTTATCAGTAACATCCTCACCCATCTGTCTGTATACCTATAAATGTATAGACATCAGTGAGAAGAGAGAGAGAGAGAGAGAGAGAGAGAGAGAGAGGAAAAATACAAGGCGTGCGGTACACGCAAAGCAATAAGTAAAGCAATCAGTAATAATGTACCATGCATATATAAATATACTATACATAACCACAATGGAGAAATTCATTAGAAATATCGGATTACAAACAGATCGCTCTGTGTGTTAGGATGAATCGCGTTAACAGTCAGATGTGTATAAGGAGAAAGAATATATCCTACTTTAACATGTTCTGAACGACTGCTAAAATCAATGCTATGTAAAGACATCATGTAAATGACAGTATCGCATGTGACAGCAGCAAAGCTTCAAATAGGAGCGGGGTTTTTCATAGAGAATCACGCCTCGTCACATAACGGGAAAACACTCGCTCCATACATACATACTCCATAAATTCATCCATAATAGCGGACCTGATGAAATTTCACCCCAAACCACTGATCCCGATCTAAACGATAAACACTACATAATAGCAGGTAATGAATAATTGATCATAGTCATACCGTGGTGTTGTATATCCCGTTATGTTTAACACCTGATGTGTCTGTAATCTCGTCCAGTCCACTCCGGCACTTCAATCTGCCAAACAAAACTAGTGTTTCAGTCCCTTAAATAAATAAAAGCTAAAGAGGAGCGTGTGATGAGAAGGGCTGAAAGAGAAGGACAGTACAGGACAAGCCGAGGAGGAGCACAGCATAGGTGAGAAAAACGGAATCCAGCGCTTATATGAAGAGCAGGACAGAAAAGAGCTCCCCCTCTGGATCAAGATGGAATTGCAGCCGGAGTAAGCGCTGGGGCGGGGCTTTGAGCGTGGTGTCACCATGACGACAATCGCACTCCGTAACCTTGAGGTAAAACAACAAGGCCGATATGATCTTGCATCATTCATTCTCTCTAACCAATCCATCCTAGTCAGGGTCACGGTGGGTCTGACGCCACACCCAAGGGCAACCAGCTCAACTTAGAGTAGCCAATGTATCTTCTGCATGTTTTAATAAAATACAATGCCTTTATTAGTCATATACACCGATCAGCCATAACATTAAAACCACCTCCTTGTTTCTACACTCACTGTCCATTTTATCAGCTCCACCTACCATATAGAAGCACTTTGTAGTTCTACAATTACTGACTGTAGTCCATCTGTTTCTCTACTTACTTGCAGTGGAAGGAAAACCTATAAAAAAAAACACAAACACACACCTGTACATAAAGTCTGTTAAATAGCTTTTTTCCACCCAATAATTAAAAGACTAACACCATAAACATACCATTATTAATTAATTGCTTAATCCCAATTAAGGTCACAGTGGGTCCTGCACTACCAGGACAACTATAGCCAAAGTAGGAGTACTCCACGGGCAGGGTGCCACCCTGTCACAGGGAATTGATGATAGGGCTTTTTCTTACCTTTCTGACCAAAGCCTTATCTGCTCAGATGTATGATTAAGCCGAATGGCCAACCTAAGGTAGGTTCATGGTCAAGCCAAGCTTTTTTCATTTCAAACTTATTGAGGCACCTTTGATCCTGGGAACACTCAACGCTCTAGATTTTTCTAGTTTTATATCCTAGCCCTAATCCTTGCCCTAAACCACCCACCCCCAACCCCCGAAAATTGCAAATCAAGTCAAGTCAACTTTATTTATATAGCGCTTTTTACAATAGACATTGTCTTAAAGCAACTTTACAAAATCCAGGACCAACAGATACAAAAACCCCTGTTGAGCAAGCCGAGGGTGACTGTGGCAAGGACAAACTCCCTGAAAATTACAGGAAGAAACCTTGAGAGGAACCAGACTCAGCAGGGCCCATCCTTGGTGGTCTGGAGGATACTTTAAATAAATACACGATTTACACAAATCATACAAACACAGAATTAAATGAACTAAAAGTTATAACTGGCAATAAATAAAGAAAGAAAGAAATAATAATAATAGAGTTATTATTCGGTCTAATCTTTAATAAAGTCTGTAGTGAGTTCTTGTCATTCTTAGTGCAATTACTCCAGACCCGTCACATCCGGCAGGAGCAGCATCGTTGGCACTGCAGTCTCGACTTTAATCCTTAACCTCGGCGGGTAAACGGGTTTCCATCAGAATGCCCTTGGGGTAAAACAATAGAGAATGTAGTTAATAATGTACAATGCTAGTTAAGTAAAACAGTTTTACAGAGAGTTTTAGACTCCGGCAGCCCTAATTATTACAGCATAACTAAAAGGGAGAGCGAGCAGGTAACAAGGTCATAAAGGCTTTTACAGGACATCAGCGCCCACCTCTCCTACCCAAACCAGAGTGATCGGACAGGAGAGGCAGAACGACAGCAACCCAACATCCCTGATCACCACAAGTTTCTATGACCAAGAACCCCCAAGCTCTGCGCCTTTGTCTATACTAATCAAAAGCCTGAGAAAATAAATATGTTTTCAGTCTAGACTTAAACATTGAGACTGTGTCCGAATCCCGAATAGAGGCAGGAAGATTATTCCAGAGTTGTGGAGCTTTGTAAGAAAATGCTCTTCCACCAGCCGTGATCTTTTTAATTCTAGGAACTATAAGTAACCCTGCATCTTGTGAATGAAGTGGACGCGCTGGGCTGTAGTGATTAATAAGTTCACTCAGATACTGTGGAGCCAGACCATGTAGCGCTTTATAGGTTAGTAAAAGTATTTTGTAATCAATGCGGAATTTAACTGGCAGCCAGTGTAGAGATGATAGAACAGGACTAATATGATCAAATTTTTTAGTTCTAGTTAGCACTCGAGCTGCTGCATTTTGAACTAACTGGAGTTTGTTTATAGATCTACCAGAGCATCCAGTTAGAAGAGCATTACAATAATCAAACCGAGAAGTTATAAACGCATGGATCAGTTTTTCAGCGTCATTTACAGATAGTATATTTCTTATTTTAGAAATATTATGCAAATGATAGAAAGCAACTCTAGTAATATTATTAACGTGTGTATCAAAGGAAAGATCTGAATCTATTGACACCTAAGTTTTTTACATCAGAGCTAGGAGTAACAGAGAAAGTGTTTAGGTGTAGCACCAGGTTAGACAACTTGTCTCTTGCAGCTTTAGAGCCAACAAGTAAAACCTGTTTTATCCGAATTAAGTGAAAGAAAATTACACGACATCCAGTTTTTAATGTCGTTTACACAATCTTCTATCTTACTGATTGTGTCAGTATCATTTGGTTTGGCTGATATATACAGCTGTGTGTCATCTGCAAATCATGTCTGTATGTAGATTCCCAAATGGCCAATGGCACTGGATTCAAACCCTGGATCCCAGGAGTAGTGGGCTAGCATTACATACAGCTGAGTATTATCTATTATTAGTCCAATAGGTTGGGTTTAAATGGCAAAACAGTAAAGAATTAAAATTATTCTCCAGTGGTTGTAAGTTTAAACATCTGACTCTACCTTGTCAAAATTAGATTTTAGAGATACACAGACAGTATCTTAGACTTCATGGCCAATAATGCAGTATAAACTGGGAACCCTTATAGCGAGTCACAGGTATACATTGTATCTACTCAGTCAAAACTACAACATACGGACTCCAACTCAGTTCTAGATGTTTTCACTTTGTTATTATGGGTAATTAAGTGTAGAACCATGGGTGAAACAGCAATTACACTAATTCAAAATCAAATCTACAACACAAAGTATGCAAAAAAATTAAAGGGTCAACTTTAACTGTCACATAATGCTGAATAATGATCCACACAGGACACAATGTACCATATTCCACATGATATATTTATTACTATCAAATCTGTGTTTAAATACCCAGTATTTAAAATCTGATTTGTATAAAGTGGCAGGGCTGAATGTAAAGATTTTTTCCAGTTTTAGTAAGTGATTCAAATACTGTAGGCTGCTGTAAGGCGTAATGCTTTAGACAGGTTTCTATAGCAAGAGTTTATTCAGCATGTGTGTGTGAGGAGATAATTCATCCTAACAGCAGCTCAGTCATAGCAACCAAATACACAGTAAAAGACTTGACAGTTTGAACACTCTGCTGAGAACTGTGCATGCTAGTGTCAATCTGTCCTGTATAAATTACATTTATTTTTAAAACATAAAAAAATGTACAGTGACCAGCACAATTAGTGTAATTTATGGACATTAGATTAACAATGTCTGTATTCTCCCTCCAGTGCGTGTCAGCTTGGTTGAGACTCAGTAGACATTGTTGGGTTCTCTGTCTCTAGGCCCACTCTCTTTAGGGACTCTAAGTATTTCCCTTTCCCCCGATTTACAATGTCCTCCACTTCATCGGCAAGGTCCTGCCTCCTGCTCGCCACCAATGCTGCAATCAGCTGTGGAACTGCCCCTGCTCCTGTCTTCTGCTGCCCTCTTGCCCAGTGCATTAGCATATCCAATACCATGGTTCCTAGATTATCTCTGAAAAACAAACCCAAGATCAGTGCTTGTCCAGTTTTATCTTAAGAGATTTTCCAAGAAATGGAAGTCCCTCCATAAGTGATTAAAAAAACAAAAAGAAAACTGGTCCAGAAGGCTGCCAAGAGTCCTACAGCAACATTAAAGGAGCTGAATAAATTTCTGGCAAGCGCTGGTTGTGTATTATATGTAACAACAATTTCCCATATTCTTCATATATCTGTGCTGTGTGGTAGGTTGGCAATAAAAATATCCAAGCCCAGCTACATTTTGCGAAAAGAAGAGTTGTGGAAAGGAGAAGGAAACAACAAACAAAAAAATAATGTAAGGATGCACACAGCACTGTGTTTGTACGTACATGTTTGTAGGTGCATATCGGGGAGTATAATCCCCTGCAGTGTCCCAGATGGCTTACTGATGACTGACATGGGAAAAGATTATACAGATACACCCATGCATATTCATGTTCTATTCTTCATTTCTGTCCTTTCTTTCTATCTCTCACTGTCCTCCTCTGCAGCTCATTTTAACAAGTGATTCTAGCACAAAAATGCAAATCACAGCTAGCCGTAATTCACTTATTTATGGATTAACAGAAATGTATATATATATATATATATATATATATATATATATATAAGATAGATATTGATAGATAAATAGATATTGAAATGTACATACAGTGCTGTATAAAAGGTGCTTTCTACATTAGTTTACTCCCCCTCAAACCTACATTTTTCAATATGTGCGCCAGAATCTAGTCCACAAACATCAATGATATTCAGATGGTCAGTGCTGGACATCAATTAATAGTAGGGCTAATCCACCCACCCCCAACCCCTGAAAATTGCAAATCATGTCTCTATGTAGATGCCCAAATGGCCAATAGCACCGCTGAGGATTCAAACCCTGGATCCCAGGAGTAGTGGGCTAGCATTACCTACAGCTGAGTATTATTTATTATTAGACCAATAGGTTGGGTTTAAATGGCAAAACAGTACAGAATTAAAATTATTCTTCAGTGATTGTACGTTTAAACATCACTACTGCCAAAACTATCATGGCTAAAACACTTAAGGTAAGGGCACACTAAGTGGTGCAGTGCATGTCTACCTCTAGCCTGTCATTCAAAGCAACCCTAGCCAACTCTGGCCATCAGCTCTTGGATACAAAAAGTGGCAGTCAGCTTCCTTATCCAAGCAAGCTGATGCTTAGTCCCATGGGAAACACTGGGAACTAAGGACAAGGCAGGAATAGCCTAGAAAAGGGCACCAATCTATTGCAAGGCTTCAGCCTACAGGCATAGCCAATCATGCCTGTGTAGACACCCGGCCGGCCAATAGCACTGCTAAGATTCGAACCCAGAACTCAGAAGTGGTGGTAGGCTAGCATAACAGACCACTGTGCTTTTGCCTGACACAAGCCCCATAATACTATTAATACTAATACTAATGTTAATAACTATTAGTATAATGGCATATAGTGTGCATTTATCATCCACTAATTGTGAGTGCAATATATAGGTAAAATTCCTATATGTGGCACAAAACATTACTCCTCCTCTTCAAAGTAGCATTGATCAATTCAATTAGTTATTGGGAGAGGATGAAGAGCCCAGTGTGACCCTCTCTCATCCAGGTTGTTACCTATGGTACCCTACCCTATCCTACTAGGCTAAACTAGAAACTAAAATGTGAATCTACTACTACTTAATAATAAATAACAACAATAATAAGTAATTTAAAATCTGCTTAAATGTCCATGAAACATCCATCTGAGACACTGATGGAAGAAAGCTTGTCTGAGCTTCAACAAAATGATATTTGTGCTGTGGTTGGTTGGGAAACTCAATCATTACACCTTCTTGGTCAAATGCACATCTCTTCAAGTTAGTGGAAAGCCTTGTTACAACTATGTAACATTTTTATTAATATGTGAGCTCTCACTTAACACAACACCTCCAGCCTCGCGTCTTATCCCTGCATCCACTGAGGGACAAGAAGTGAGGACACACAACCTAGTCCATAAACATGAAGCAGCCACTGAAGCATGGCTAATGGCACCATCTGGTGGCAGCAAGGAGCCCTGCTGCCTCTGATCTGCTCCCTATGACGCGCACCTGTGTTTGAACTGAATGCGATCCAGCTCCTTATAGCTGATGCCCAGGTTCATTCCAATGCTGCGCCAGTCCTGGCTGATGCGGAACGAGATGGACAACAAGTTAGTCTCGGTCAGGTAGCCGCTCTCAGGATCCCCCAGGTTTAACGGAGGATACTGCTTCTCCTCATATAGATTGCCTGTACCGTCCGAGCCCTGTGTAGTAAAGAAACATGAAAAGTGTGAAATTTTACACTGAAATGAATCAGAATCAGGAATAAATGACATTCGAATAAGTAACATATTAATGCAAGGATATTCTTTAATTAACAATGAAAAGCAAGTTTTACTGGAAGTCTGAGGGGAAGTGTGGCCATCCATTGGCAGTTTAGGCCTTTCCTTTTCTGAACCAATTCCTCCGGCAGATCACTGGGCACCTCACCTCTGTAGAAGGACACCTATGGAATGCACAGATGTGTATGATACTGCTTTCATTTTTTTTTTTATTAAATCAGTGTTTTGTTCGTGCAAATGCTTGTGTCGCTACAGTCTAAAATGTATCAAAAATGCAGTCTGCATCACTCTGACGGCCAGCACGCACACACACACAAAGGCAGTTGTAATAAATGTGAATTACTATCAATGGGAAACCTAGGACTGAGACGGTTGCACACGTCCTCCCATTTCTGGCAGGGATGGATGGGAGACAGACACAAAGCTACTGGTCTATAATCCTCTCAGCTGCTCTCTGTACTTGTTCTTGATGCTTGTTAGGCTCCAGATCTTCCCTGATCTCTGCCAGTTGTTCTTGTGCCGGCAGTAAAAAGTCTTGAGGTTTCTGATTTAGGTGAGGCTTTTTTATTTAAAAAAAATAAAGGTTCCATGCAAGACCCATAATGCATCACTATGTTGCTGAAATATCTGGGCTCGGTGCATGGCATTATGTGATATGGAAGGTAAAACATCGAAAGAGGCATGTAAGAAATTTTGACAATGTATGAGGCAGCTAATTCTCTGCAGTTTTGTGATAAATTGTATGCCTATTATTTTTTGGAATTTTAACGTATTTTTTTTGTCAACCATTTTTTGACGTCACTCTTGACAATGACAGAAAGCGCCATAGTTAAGAAAAGCTGTATCAGGGAGTAAGCAGCATTCTGGTTCTGTAGCTGCCACAGGTTCAGCAGGTTCTTCGGGTAAGCGCTTGGGTTGTGGACTAAGTTGCTGGTAGTGTTGCACTGAAGTGCTCTTTTGTTTCCTCTCCCCGTTTCCAGGTGATCACGTTGCATAAAGTGCAGTGTTTCTGCTCCTGTAAAGTCTTTTCCGTTCCTAAATCCTGCTAATTTTCTTTGCTACAACATTTGATTGATGCACAAGGTTCACTCATAACTGGTTCTGCTGCAAATCTCCTGAAATATTTCCTCCATTATGAAAATCTAATATTCTCTGCTTCACCAATCCATTGAAGATTTTTATAGATTCAGTTAAAATCCCACCACACTCAATGAAAGACTGAAAGATACTGAACCGTTACATCATGCTAATGGGGTCTAGTTTGCTCACCTGTCCTCTGACAATTTGTTCTTGTTTATGTGTTGGGCTGACATGCACTTCTTTAATGTTCTTAAGATGAGAGTAGAAGGTAAAGACAAGTCTTCCCTCTCTGCAGTCTGGTCGGTCTAATGGAACACACAGAAATTGACTTTACAATCTTTTTTAATTAATTTGTACAGTATGTTATTTATACAGCAGCTAGTTCCATCATTACAATATGACAGTCTGTGAAGCGTTTTAACCATGCTGATATTTGTGCTAACAGCATGGCTTTTTCACACCATAATTGTATCTCTCTGTTACCAACTAATGAGTGATGCGTTGCCATGTAACAAAGCTTTATGCACAGAGACCTTAGCTGTTTGGTATTTATGCTTATACGAAAAAAAGAACTGGATCAAATAGATGACTCTAAGATAGCATTTGACCAGCAGCCAGTTTGACTCTGAAGAAGAGTGTGACTGCAGATGCACATCAAATTTTGAATCAGCTAAACTGTAGTGACGGCAGAACAACTTAACATGCTGGAATTGGCTAAAAACGAACAGAATACAAACAGATTTGTATTGTACAGATACAAAAAGAACACAATAACCCTATTAAATAACTAAATTCTATCATATTTAAATTTTTTATGAATGTAATTTTGAATTGTCCATTTTGACCTTTATTTTTATTTATTTGCACTTTGTATTTCTATCACCCAATACCCATCTCTATAACCAGATGCCTTTTGTAGCGTACTAAGTTAAGGCAGGCAAGGAAATTGTTACTGTTGCACACATACAGCTTATTTGTTGTGGAACTACTATCTGGTGGAAGGTATTTTTAGTACAAAGCATATTCACTGTGAAATCAAGGTTTCTTTGATTTATTTTTTGTGTACAGTGTTGTATAAAAGAAAAGTAAAGGTTCTGAATTTGTTTGCGATTTTGCGATTTTGTTGCCGACGTGATCTAAATGACCAAATTTGTAATAACAATAACCCTTTTGTGTTGTTTTACTGCCTACTTAAAATATGGTAAACAGTAGAACTATAAATCCTACAACATCTGTAGCACAATCTGTATGCTATTATAAGATATAGTACATCTAGTCTAATAATATCTACTCAAAGTAAATAAGGCCTTCTGAGTAATCACAAACTGCTGAATGCAGCCAGATTCAGAATGAGTGATTATACTGCTACTAGTCTGGTACCCAGGCTTCATTACACTGTGAATGTGGATTGCATAGTGTGGGTGCGCACACCCACCAGAGCTAAGGTCTATCCCTCTCTCAAATCCAGCAAAGAACTGCTCTCCCTCCAGCAGGCTGCACACATCTGATGGCTGAGGACCATCATACTGCTCTGATAAAGAAGCAAGCCGATTGTCAATCTGCACACAGACACACACACACCAGACTTAGCAAACACCTTTAAGCTGTTTGTCACTACAGTCGTTTTGATCATGCATGTGGAAAGTTCCTGGAAATTGCTCCTGGAAATACACAATACACAAGATTTCCTGGCATGCTTTTAGATTACTGATATGTAAGGGAAGAATCACAATCACCTCAGACATGTGTCCAGCCCACAGACAGTTAATCGGCTGATTTTTTAACATTACTAGTTATGAGCGTGTGTACACATATATCCTTGCTTACCTTGTCTGAAGGCAGGCACTGCAGCAGCACTTGCGTAAGATCATTTTTTCTCTGCAGCACCAGGAACTGGACCCTAAACTGCCTCAGCCTGTGGTACACCTTCCTTACAACTCCACTGATACAACTATGAGTGGTGTACCACAGCCAGTACCTGCACATAAAAAAGATGTTCAAAAGCCCTTTAAATCATTAACACAAAACCACAACCCAATTGTAACTGGTAAATCGCCAAAATATTTGCTTTCACAAGTTATTGAAACAACCAATTTTTGACCATCAGCTGTGCTGTGATCCACTCTGCTACCCTGTAATTTGATCTAATGGTTGTGGGTAGCAAATCAAATTACAGGTCAAATAGTAATTAAGGCTGTGGCATTACTTTGCAGTTAAGCACAAAAAAATGTTGGCCAAACCCACCCTTAGAGCTTTTGTTTAGCCCCAGATCTACCACAAAATTGCCAATAACAATGGGAATTTTAAATTTAAAATGATACAGTGCTGTGGCACAGTTCGCAGTTTCTTATGTATTTGAGAATTCGTTTTGGTTCTGCCAGCATTGTCGATATAATGTAGCATTTTAAAAGTGACTTAAATGACCAATCTGCCTTGCTCACCAGCCCTATCCAAGTTGGTTGTTAGCAAGCTAAGCAAACGTCTTACCCAGAGGTTTAAAAATTGTAAAAAAAAAAAAAAAAGGGGGGGGGACTTGAGTGTTGCAGCGGTTCAATGCGCTAGCCCAACTCTACTGGGAATCACAGTTACAATAGGCTGTGCCTGAGGGACAGGTGACAAATAGGTTCATATCTGCTGGATGATTTATGTAGAGCGGTGGGTGACTATTTGATAAAGCTCTCTGTGAGACCCCATCCTTGGCAGGTGAAAAAGAGCAGTCAGAATTGGTGAGTGATAGTCTGTAACTCTCGAGCAGATTCAAACTCTAGAATCAAGCAGGGGTGTGCAGCGATGGAGGATGCTACAGGGAACTGGACATGACTAGATTGGGTGATATTTGCATGTCAGTTTTGGATCTACTGTGTTTCAACATGAAGGACTGACCATTCAGAGGTTAGTTGAGCAAAACAGCTAAATAAAAACTGATGCTTAAGTTTGTGCAGTTGCTTAATGCAGTTTTAATCTAAGCATGGGAAAATAATGCCATAATTTTGCTTGACATAAAAGGAGGATGAACAAACTGACTACAGAGTGTGAACAAACGTGGTTGATATGACTCACCATGAGAAGTGTGTGACGGAAAAGATGGCATAAAGGTGTGTGGTGTATAGATACACCTGAGAGGTGATATCAGTCCAAGTTTGGGCCACAGGGTCACCATGCAGCAGGTGCAATCGAGATACATCCACTGTATGGCCTAACACACACAGACACACACATACTCTTTGTTAAGGGTGAGCAACAAGAGCAAGAGGAAAGAAGGAAGAACAGGGACATAGAGCAAAAGAGTAAACATACCAGTGAGTCCGGGTGGCAGGGGTATCTGCACTTTGACTGGCTGAAGGAAATGCATGCTGGGAGTTTGGGAGAGGCAAAGAAGGGGGCTAGCCCTGGCCTGTGGGTCTCCAGTCAGATCCTGCACAACCGATTGTGCCACCTGCAGAACCTGGCAGAAGAAACAATAACGAATTCAGATACATGTATGCAGTTTAATAACAGTTCATAGAACAGGAGTTCACAACCTGTGGTCCACGCCACTGTACTGCAGACCGGCAACCAGCAGCTTCTGGTCACTGTAGTGGCCCATTGAGACCCAGATCATACAAATGCTTGAGAATCACTGATTTCAGGATGTGATGTTAGACGTTATTACATTTAAGTCATTCAGTAGAGCAGGTGACTGAAGCCCTAGAGTGAACTGGTGCCAATTTAAGGATATTTATTTTATTTTATTAGGATTTTAACGTCATATTTTACACACTTTGGTTACACTCATGACAAGACAGGTAATTACTGGTTACACAAGATTCATCTGTTCAAGTCTTTAATGCCAAACACAGTCATGGACAATTTTGTATCTTCAATTCACCTCACTTAAACGTGTTTGGACTGTGGGAGGAAACTGGAGCTCCCATGCAGACACGGGGAGAACATGCAAACTCCACAAAGAAAGGACCAGGACCGCTCCACCTTGAATTGAACCCAGGACCTTCTTGCAGTGAGGTGACACAGAGCCTACTTTTTTAAAGAGCAACTCATTTAACTCTATTCAACTACTTTGAATAGACATATGACATAAGTTAATAAACAGTCAATCTGACTACAAAAAATACAGGTATGATGGTCATGACCTGCTCTAAAGGCTTTGACATTGAATGGTAAAATATGTTTGAAAATCTAAAAAACAACCTAAATAAAAACCTCACAACTAGGAAATGATTTAAATATGTGAACCTAAAAGATGTAAATGTGAGCCACTGTAAGCATACTCACCTGTAATGTAACAGTCCGCATCTGTGTGGTGCAATCAGGGGGAAATGTAAGTTTGATCCCATTGTCGTAGCTGGACACCAGCAGAGCTCCTGCATGCGATACTGAGCAAGAGTCTCTAACCGGACGAGAGACAGCCACAAACGAGGAGAACTGTGTCACAGAGCAGCATGCTAGCTGTACACACACACAAATCATCACAGTACTCATCACAGTCTGAAATACAACCACAACATAAAACATTGATTGACTTTAAACTCACCCTGGCTGGTCTGCCTCTGGGTCTGCTGCTGTGCTTCGGGCTCCCTCTTCTGGTCACGGTGGTTAGTGTGCTCCATGACTGACCATCATATTTGCGTACTACCACCTCTCCTTTTCGAGTCCTGTGGTAGGGAACACACACCTCTACAGGCTAAGAAACAAGACAAGAAAAATTGGAACAAGAAAGTAAAGTTTAATCAGTCTTCATACATTTTTAGACTGCAAATATAAAAGTGAGCAATGTTTAAAGCACACCAAATTGGCATTTTTTTAATTCAATTACTTGCATTGTTTTCAATAACAATCCTAAGCAAAAGCACCTTTGTCATGTAGAAGTGTATGGTCAAAAATATAAAGTTGCGACACTTTTGTGGCTATAAAAAGCCCTCACTCTACTGGAAAGTCTTTTTAACCAGTTGTATCTTCTCTACTGCTGCACACTCCCTATCCTGACCAAGAGGGGTCATACCTAACACACGCCCCCTCCAACACGTGTGCAGTAGCCAACTGCTTCTTTTTTACCTGTACCATACAGCAGAGGTTGTAATTAAAGCAAAAACAAGGTATCTTTTCAGCTCGATCACTCTCAGACATAGCCAGTCATGTCTGTGATCAGCAGAGAGAGCTCAGATTCAAAGTCAAGTGTTCGAGATCTCATCAGTGGTGGGCTAGCATGTTTAATGACTGCAGAAAGCCTTTTCAGAATTTAGTATACATTCAGTTAAAAAAGCATTAAAGGTTAGATGCTGAAGTTGGACTAGAGGGCTTGGTTTGCAACTGGCATACAAATTTATTGATTTATGGGGTTGAGGATAGGGCTCTGTGCAGGCCAAAGTTCCTTCAAATGAAACTAGAATTTTTCTACTTGCAGTCATTTCTTTTTACCTTATGAAATGTAGCACCATGTGGGAGGAGTTCCAATGGAGTACTCAGTAAAAGGTCATGCTCCTCAAGCCATATCCACTTCTTGTTTGGTTTGCTTTCGGCCCACTTAAACTGTGTAGGGCTCTTAACGCACCCCCTAGGAAACAGGACTTCTGCCCCTCCAGGAACAAACACATGACCTCCAGCAGGCGATATGTTAAACCTTTCAAGAGTTTTAGGAGAAATAATGCAGAGGAGAGAATTACATCACCGTAGAACACTTGTACTTGTTTGTTTGTTTATTAGGATTTTAACGTCATGTTTTACACTTTGGTTACATTCATGACAGGAACGGTAGTCACTGGTTACACAAGATACATCAGTTCACAAGGTTACATCAAACACAGTCATGGACAATTTAGTATCTCCAATTCACCTCACTTGCATGTATTTGGACTGTGGGAGGAAACCGGAGCACCTGGAGTAAACCCACGCGGACACGGGGAGAACATGCAAACTCCACACAGAAAGGACCCGGACCGCCCCACCTGGGGATCGTACCCAGGACCTTCTTGCTGTGAGGCGACAGTGCTACCCACTTAGCCCGAACACTTGTACTAATACTACTTGATGACAAATGTAGTGTGTAACATACCAGTGCTTGTTAAAGGCGAGGTGTAGCTCTGGGATTGCAGTGTCGGCTTGAAGTAGAAGGAAACCAGACTGTTATTCCAGCATGAAACCTGTTATCGGTTTAACACAATTTAAAAAGAAATTAAAGAAACAAAGAACTAAATGGTTAATACAACCTGCTGGTACAGGTGGGAGTGGCGGAGGAGTCGGGGGGCGGCCCAGAGGGTTATTATATACATTCACTTTGGTTTGGTTAGGCAGGAATTCAGGGACACTCCTCAGTTCATTACTGCTGATGTTCAACACCGTCAATGAGTGTAAAGAGCCTTAATAAGAATAATAAAAGAAAAGAAAAAAGAAGACAGAATAATACTGTAATATAACACTGTATTAGGTGTGTGAAATGTGATCGTTTTAAAAATGTTTAAACTTTCCATTTCTTTTTTATCAGCCACGTTATCCTGGTCAGGGTCATTTTCAGTCTTATATTATTAAGGTAATTGATGATTATTTCTGTATTATCTTGTGTGAGTTTCTTTTAACGTATTGGGTATTTGTAGTCTTTGTTTTTCACTGTTGTACTTTAAGCATTCATTCATAATGTGTTTTATAGTGATTGCTATGTCTGGGGTCTTTTCTTAGTATTAAGTGTTTGTGTGTCAATCTGGAATGGTCTATTCTACATCTAACTAACATATAACTTGTCTAACGTCTGTACATTTTCCAAATTGTATTTTTGATTTATTGCTGATGTTGGTATCAATGTCATGTATTTTATTATTTGTTTGTGTGTTCCATTCAAGTTGCCATTTATTATTAATGTACACATTTATAATGGGTTTGATGTCCGTTGGTGGAAGTTTAAAGTTAATGATTTTTGTAGAGTTCTTCCTCTTGCTAACTGATCAATGGGCAATGCCCAGGTATCCAGCATAGTCTAATATCAAACATTTTGTCTGCGAGTTCTTTTATGGTGCTCTGTATTTTGATTATTGTTGGGTGTTTGGCTGAGGGTGTGTTTAGTGGCTTAAGGCATGACTTGGAATCTGTACATCTCAGGATGTTGCGTTTGTTCATTAGTCTTGCATATTCTAGTGCCATGAGAAGGGCATACGGTTCTGCTGAAAATATAGAGGTGGGAAGAGGTAGGTTTGTTTTCCCTTGTATTGGTCTGTGGTGATGTGTGCAGCTGTGACTTGGTCAGTTGTTTTAGATCCATCAGTATATATGGGCAGGTGGGTGAGGTATTTTCCTCAGATTTTAAGAAAGCAGTTAAGATATGTGTTTGGATGTGTGTTTAATTTTTTTATTATAGGCAATGTCTAAGATAATATTTGGACTCCTGAAATCCCATGGTGGTATATTGTTAGTGGGTATCTGTGCTATTGCAGCTGGATTTAGGTTTATGTCTTTTATGTGTTGCTTTATTCGTATCCCTAGAGGTTTTATTGGGCTCGGTTTGTTTTTTGGTATAGGATTTAATGGCTTGGTGAGGTAATTTTTTTTGAATACCAGGTTTTATCGATTACTTATTGTTTTATTGTATACTGTAAGTATACCGTTACTGTGAGTTAATTTTAATCTTCTATGGTCCAGTGATGGTTCTTGTGCTTCGATATACAGACTTATACAGACAGGGGATGTATGATATGCGCACAGAGCAACTCTAATTCCTTGGTGGTAAACTGTGTAGTCAATAATATCTTGAGATTCAAACCAGGATCTCAGCAGTGGTGGGCTAGTGTAATAAACCACTGTGTCACCCAAGCATCTCCATTACTAAAATGTTTTAATTTCATTTAATTTTCATGTTTCACCACCGTTTTATCCTGGACAGTGTCAGGGTCACGGTGGGTCCGGCTACCCTGGATACACTACGCACAATGCAATAACACACCCGAGACATGATGTTGATTTATTGTGGGGCCTCATACACAGCCAAGACGTAGCCACTTATGTCTGTATGTAGATGCTCAACCAGCAGATAGCCCAGCTGGGGATTCAAACCTAGTTTTCATCAGTGATGGAGTAACATATTTTACTGCTGCACTGAAAGAGCATTACTGCATTAGTAAAATAATATTTATAAATGTTTTTGGTCACCGTGAGCCTCTCTCTGTGAAGAATCTCAAATCTTTGATTACACCAGCAGACATTTAACAAACTGGCTTACAAAGGCTATTTACCAACAACCACCTCTCCTGAGGTGATAGTCTTCAAATCTCCATGCCAACAAACTACATGCCACACAGTGGCTGCACATGTGCTAAAGAAGACCAGCAGCATGCAGTGATGGTCATGGGTACCACAGCACATTAAAAAAAAAACAATGAAAAACTTTTCAATTACTATTTTCAATTTTTGTATTTTAGAACTGTTTCTGTAAATGCTGTGTGTGATCGCTCCACTCTCTCTTACCCAGTGTTTTTGGAAGTTCTTTAAGCTTATTAAATGAAAGCTCCAGGGTCTGAAGATGCTTTAGCTGGCCCAGCTCCTCAGGAAGACTCTCTAGCTGGTTGGAGGACACATCCAGTGTCTGCAGCTGCAGCAGAAGACCCACTCCTGAGGGCAGGCATTGCAGTTTATTCCCTAGCAAGTTGAGATGGCGAAGAGCTATGAGGCCAGCCACCTCATCCGGAAGACTGCTCAGCTGGTTATAGCAGAGGAGAAGCTCTGATAGATGAGAAAGAGAAAGCAAGCAAGCCGGGAGATCCGAGAGACAATTGAATGAAAGATCCAGGTGAACAAGAAGGGAAAGAGAGGAGGATGAGGGAGGAATAGATGTCAAAAGGCCTGGAAGGGGCTCGCCTTGGGCATCATAGAAGCGGTAGCCTGGGTGAGCATTAGTGGTAAGGATAGGAGAAAAAGAGAGGGAGGTTAAATAGGAGAGACAGAAAGGGTTTATTAGAATATGATTTCTTTAAATAGGGTATACAATTTTACATAATACAATCATACAAATCCTTGTCATGATTTAAGTTGTCTTTGCTAGTAAAACAGCAATATTACATTTCAGGTGCCTCTAAAACTATAGCAACTGGCTTTATTTATAATATTTAGTAATAATCTTTAGTAAATTGGCTCTCTGGGCGCCTACACAGACATATTTGGTTATGTCTGAGGGTAGGCAGGCCGAAGGGATTCCCCATTGCTGCAATTGCAACCTCTACTGGTTGGTCAATGGCACCTGCAAAGAAATAGGGAACAATGGAGATAAGTGTGTGACTCTCTGATCCAATACTGATCACTACGTATAAAGGCTGCCTCGTGCAGGTAAAAAATAGCCGTTGGCTACCACACATGTTGAAGGTGGCTTGTGTTCGGTACGGCCCCTCTCAGGCAGTATCCCTACAGGATCTATAGCAGTGGAGGAGATGCAACAAAAGCCCTCATGCTCTTAAACAGGTAACGGTTATGTTCTAGGGAATGGAGTGGGTGGAAATTAGGTACATGGGGTAATAAAGGCTAAATGAAGAACTTCTGGGGCTCAGGTGGCAAAGCCTGTTAGAACATCACTTTTAGAACAGTGATGCTAGAACATCACTACAGAGCCATCAGCCTGGCCAGGCATCCCCACAAATACAACTGGCCATGTTTGAGGAAGTGAAGATCAGACAGCGGGGGGGTGTCATATGTAGCCTTGTGTGGCTCTCCATACGCATAGGAAACGCAACACTGGCAGAGGATAAGAAACGACAGCAAACTGAACAGCTGTTGGAGGGGACATGTGGTGATCCAGCTCTTCTTGATCAGATCAGAGGTTGTGCAAACAACAGTGGATTCAAAATCAGGAATTGGAAATAAATTAGTGGGAGTTAAACCCCTGGTGACCTCCACCTGATGGCATCTTCAATAGCAAAGAAAAATGTACTGTGACATATCTATTTCAATTACCAGTATTTACACCACCCCTTTTATACTTCATCCCAAATATCAAATATAGAAAATACATTTTCTTTTAGTTTAATTAAAATATTATATTGCAGCTAGATGAAAATGATATATGTCAGGCGTATGTCAGGTGTGTACCTCTAATTGTTAAAGAGCGCAGTTGAGTGAGATGAGGAAGAACAAAGAGAGCTTCTTTCAGTGCCTCCTCATCCTCCGAGCCCAGTCGGGCGCACCGTACTCGCCTCATTTGCTCAGGTACACTCTCCCAAAGAGCTGGCATTACTGCTGCTCCACTCCGGTACACATCCAGCACAAGGCTCTTATTTCCCAACATTGTATCCAACTCCACTGAGGTTGGAAGAGAAGGAGTAAGAGATAGCTGTGGAGATGAAGAGGACAAAGACAGAGCAGAAAATAGACCAGAGGAAGATGGGCATGAGGAAGTAGAGGAAGAAGTGGCATCAGTGTATTCACAGGAGACGGGGGAAATAGGTTGTACGTTTTTAAATTGTCCATAAGGTTCCTTTCGAAGAGATGGTTGTATGGACTGAAGCACTTTACCATTCACTTCCACATTGCTTTCCAGTTCTTTCATTTCTTCTGAACACTGTCTTTTATTTAAAATCTGCCGTTGAGCTGCATCTAATGTTGGTCCTGCAGGACAGGATAGAACTGTGCTCTTTTTTATATCCTCTCCAGGCCCGCTTTCCAGAGTCATCTTGTATTTTAAATGACCAACTCTCCCTGATTCGTCTCCATTCTCCTCTTCCCTGCTGTCTCCTCTGGATACTTTCCTCCTTTGGTCCGTCCTCTCCATCCTTTCCCTCTCTTATTTTAGTTCCAGTGCAAATTACAAATCAAAAGAACTAGAGTTTGGAACATCACCTCGTCAATGTAACAGCTCGTCTCTTTCTCCTGAGCCATGGCTGAGACTGAACCTCATCATCAATCTGGCCCGTGCTGAGATTGCCGAGTCCAGGCAAGCCCATGCGTGGCACCCATTCTGCAAAAGATGGAAGGTGTAAATTGAAAAAAGCAGACATGTGACAGAAATCAATGGCCAGATGTAATAACAGAAGTGGCTCAGCTCAGCACTGGATAACTGGGTTTTATTTTATTGAATGTAAAGCCGCACAAACTGTTGTTTTTACTTGATTGACCTTTATGCAGTTGTTTATTTATGAACTTGCAGTAATCCCCTTATCCTGATCAGATTCATGCTGGGTCTTGCACCACTGGGAAACACCAGGCAGAGGTCAGGAATACACCCTAGACAGAGTGCCAATCCATTAAAGGGAAACACACTCTCTAACTTACACTTAGAGACAATTTAGACTGGAGTCCCCAGAGAAAACCCAAGCAGACACACACACACACACTATGCCTAAATTCTACACAGTAACTAGAGGTGAGAATTACATCCTGGTCCCCAGAACTCACTTTACCAGCTGTGCCATAATGCTGTCCAAATAAAATAAGGATTTCATTGGCTAAGACTAAAACACCAGGCCTCTCGTGTGGCAAACCAGAATTCTAGCACAAAACCATCATTACATTATTACACTTCATTAGGATACTTGAACAGGTCACATAATTACGCCATCATCACTTTGCCATTTTTGGCTGAACAGATGGGTTAGCTTTCTACATTGACCTCTGTCCCATGTGGTTTGTAGCAGACTGGCCCCTGATAATGCAATCCAATTTAATGTTGTCATGTGGGCACAGATTCCTTAAGTAATGTGACTTAATGTGGTTCAGTAGCTCCTTTTCTATACTGGCCATATTGTACTGGCCAACTTGCCCATTGAACATGTCTCCGAAACATTTTCAGCAGTTTTTTGATGCATTTGTTCTCAAAAACCTAAATGCGTCTTTCTTCCTCTTTCTTCAGTGTCCAGGCTTCACGTCCATACGTGGCTACTGGCCAGACCAAGGCTTTCATCAAACAGAGCTTGGTAATGGTGCTAATTTATTTGTTTTTCCTCATCCCTGACAATTTGACTTTACTTCACCAGCACATTCTGCAGTATTTGATACTCTATTTCCCAAATATAAGAAGGAGTCCACTTGTCCATCTTCTACCATGATCTCCAGTACTACAATCCAGTAGAGCTCACCATCACTTTGGTTCCTGTAGTTCTTCTGGTAATGTGACCAATAATACAATGTCATCATACCGTAGATTGCTAATGGTCTTAAACAGACATGCTGAGACATTACAACCTTGTCAGACTCCCTTTCTTACCCTAAACGATACTGATGTGTAACTGGATGTCCTAACATCAGCATGTTGTTGGCTATACAGATTATAAAGAAACTTCAGTGCTTAACTGACATTAACAAAAAAGAATTATACATTAAAACTATATATTAAACTATATATTAAGAACACTATACCAACAGTCAGAAATAGTAGCAGTAAGGTTGGGTGCTTCGCTGGACTCGGATGATCTGGTGTTAGACAGGGTGAAGAATGAATATTCCACATTCTGTGTTCATCTGTCTGTGAGCTGAAGCTGCTGCATCAAAAAAGCAAGTTTCAATCTGATGGTTGAAAAGAAACAGAATTAAAGTTAATAGCCTGGATTACGTCCTGACTATCAGTTTAAACGAACCAGAACTAAGCAGTTCTGTCAGATTTACAGCAGTTCTGCAAAGTAGTAGAAGAGGCCAAGATACCAACAGTAATGTGAAAGTCTAATTTCTAATAATAAACAGTCTATGGTTGCTCTCATTGTTAAATAACTTAGTTTTTTGAATAATAATGTTTCAATATGTTCATTGCTTTGCAATAACAAGCAATTGAAGGTGGATGATTACTTTTTACATAACTGTATGTTTATTTAACATTACTAAAAACATTATGTCACAAGAGAATTTAGTGTCAAATAAATCATTCATCATTTATACTTGTACTTATAAAATGAACCGTCAGTTTAGAATTAATAAACAATGACAACTTATAAGCAACACAGAAATGTAAAGTTTCTGGCTAGCTAACATTAGCTGGCTAGCTCTGTATACAAGTAATCAAACCACTCACACAATGTTGCGACTTTATAAAACAGCACCGCGATTTTCTTCTTCAAAACTCAAACAACACATTACTGAAATGTCCGTTAGTGTGTAGTTTTATAGTTTCGTTAAAATATTAATAAAGAGAGCTGGTGCTTTTAAAGTGACTTGTCTCTAGTTTGACACTGTCAGGGAAATCATACAGCGCGGAACTTTCAAACTAGTCGGAACTTCAAGCCTGGGTTGCCAGGTTTATCAAAAACATTCAATTTAAAGTCAGGTTAAAACCAGCCTTTGAGAAACCGAAAACAGGCCCAATTAAGGTCACATCTTCTGGTGATCTTACAGTTTTTAATTTTGTATTCTAATTTATACTCTTTTTAACAGCATTTATTGTTTACATTGGTATTATTAGTAGTATTTTTTATCATTGTATTATTAATAATATTATTATTTCCAGTCAAGAATTTTAACACTAAAAGATCTGAATTCGACTTGTACCTTGTACACATGATCTCTACTTTCTTATGAAACAAGAGAAACGTTGTGAATGTAAACTGAAGTATCGATCCGATTCCAATACCAACGTTGGTGTCGATACTATCGATATTTGGATCGATCCGCCCACCCCTAGTAATAAGGTTAGAACAGCCATGTGAAGGTGTCAGTACGTAGCCTAGCCACCTAGTTCACAGCTACGATACTGACTAAAACTAGAGATGGGACGATCGATCGGCTATGAATCGGTATCGGCCGATTTTTAATCAAAATATGCTATCGGCGATCGGCGATCGGCGATATTTCCTAAAAGTAGCCGATCCGATCGTGTGATATATAAAGATCACGTTAAGTTAACAGCTCAGTGGATTGATCCAGACTTTGAGCTACGACGCGCAAACCATCACATCACCATTCATCAACCATCGTACAGAAACCACAGTGAAAGCTCTTCATGACCTAAAATAACATCATTAACGTTGTGCATCATGCATACGATGTAATTTTGCTGATTGTAATATTTACTTTAAAAAGATAATTCAACCCGGTCACATCTGAGCCGATTCTATCAGCACGTTATATAAACTCCTGGTTCACTTTGGTAAATCGTAAGCGGTTCTTACTTGTGATGTAGATGAGAACAGAAAACGTTACAGAGCCAATCAGAGGCAAAAGTTTATTCATTACCAAATTCGTTAGTTCAGGATCATCTGCTGAACTTTTAGCTCCTTAGACGGAACGAGTCTGACGGTCGGTTACAGCTTTTTAATGAAGCTTTTTAATGTAAGAGAGTCACACAAAATGTTCTGTAGTAGTTGGTGTTTATTTAAAACCACGACATTTAATTAATAACAGTAAACACGGAGAGATAACTGAGAAGAGAAACTTACGCTTCGCGAAAAATGACTCGTGAATCAATGAATCACTTATAGCGATACAGTGAACAAAGCGTCTCTTCTAAAGGCGCACACACACACACAAACGCGCGCGCGTGCTGCTCCGGTTTATCTTCACTGTGAGGCTCTTTTTAAGTTTATTTATTGTATTTACTGTATTCGCAATCGGCTATCGGCAGATGTCCCTGAAAGGAGATCGGAATCGGTGCCAAAAACCCCGATCGTCCCATCTCTAATCGATACTATCGATATTTGGATCGATCCGCCCACCCCTAGCGCAGACAGGTTGTGAACAGGAGAAGCGATTACATATCAGGGCAACTTAAAACACTTCTTCGAGTTTAAACTCACTTCCACATGGTAACTTTTGCTTAACGTGGTGATTCGTTGCTTAATATTACTTACTTTTAATATTTTTAAATTTATTTTATTAGCAGTAAGCTGCTAGATGGTAGCAGCTAATCTGTCGGACTTTACCCGATACCTTTCTGTATGTTTTTTGTGTGAATTTTGCATTTAATAAACATACATTGTAGGACAACCTATAATGCATCGTTTTCTGATTTCAAATAAATCAACCGAACTCTCCAGTGTCACATCTGAGGAATCCTCCATGTCAAGTCAGACACCACCAGTTTATTATTTCTTTACCTCATATTTCAAAGTATCATTAGCTCTGCTGTCATCATCCCTCCACAAATCAAGCCCTGAACAAAGTTCTGGCTTTAAAAATATGACTAACAACCATTATATAAAAAGATAATAACCATTATGTTTTACTGCCCCCTTCATGACTCATGCATTTTAATGCATTTTTTCCCATTTGAGATGAGCTAGGGCCCAGAGAACTCTTTTTGTGTAATAGAGTTTCAGTTTGTTTTCTGATATAGCGGTGGACTGTGTAGGGTGACAGAGGTACAAAAGTACTCCACAGTCATATCACAGTATATTTATTTATCCCAGGTCACACACATTCATAAGTGGTTTATGCCCTTGCCCTACAAAGACTGACATTTCTCTGGACTCCCGGAATCTTTTTACAATATTATGTAAAAGGAATTATGTATGATGAAAGACCAAAATTATTTTTTAAAAATAATTTATTGTCAATTCCAGTGGCGGCTCCTGCCAAATCTCTCAGTGGGGGCAATTGTTGCGATGATGGCCAAGGTGACCCGTTCAATGGGTAAATTAAAGCTTAAATAATTAACATCTTAAGACATCTGTCATTTTCCCCTTACAAATAACTTTGAACATGGAGAGAGACCAGCTTTACCATCAATCATAACATTAAGTAAAGTCTTCACCCTAACAATTTAATTCAGTCTTCATCAGATTTCATCTTTATTTTATTTTAGGTGCAGCAGATCCAGAATAAAGATTGGCATCGGGGCTGATGTGCAATGAATAAAGAAGTACAATTAAACAATAGGGGAGATACAATAAGTGCAATCACAATTCACAATTTAAAAATTATATTACTTACTTGTAATTTACTTGTAACTTATATGATTTTCCCCCTTTTGTAGATACTTGCTTGATGTTTACATTTGGTCTGGGTGGCCCTAATTCTTAAGTTACTAATTTATCCTGATTACTACTACGACTGAATGGCATTTCCCTTAATGACACAATGGAGTTGCTCCGAACTGAGGTAATGGTAGTCATGTTGACGAGATCGCTAGCTGCTCCAATTATCGCTACACTAGGTTACGTGTGACGCAAGCACGTAAGTGCGAGCCCTCCCGGAACCCATTCAGATTGTACTGCAGCACCTGCAGTTAAAAAAAAAGAGCCTTAACATGAGTCTATGAGAGCAATCCGGGGCGATTTTCAGTCAGACTGAAATTGCCCCAAAAGGGGCGGTACTGTACGGAACACAACTCCACGCTGATTGGACTACGATATTCGGAGGCAAGACAGACTGTCCAGAACAGTCACAGCTGTGATAGAAAAATTTCTTCCCTGTCGCCCTTTGGTGGTGCGTCACCCGATCGACATATGGAACGAGCCGCCCCATGTCAATTCTGTCATGAAGTTTGGCACAAAGTGTTGCGCCACAGCTCATCTTTGCTTGCAAAAACTGAGCCGTAGGGAGGTCCTGCTTGTTACCAATTCACCCTGTTACCAATTCACCTGCTGATTATGGAATGCTTGAAGTTATACTGTCAAATTTGCATTGAAGGAATCAAATTCAATAAAGCTGATCAGCCAAAATATTAAATAATTAAATTGTTTTTTTGTTTAGAATAAATATAATTCTTATTTAATAAAGCTAACTGACTTTTTTTATTACCCTTTTAAAACCCATATTCATTCATATGTTTTCATATGTATTGTATTTATATATGCTCATAGTCACAAGCTTATTTTCTTTGTGCTGGATAAATAACAATTGATTGTAATGATGTGTTATGAGGTCACAAAGATTATTACACAGCCCAATGGAATGCATACTATTTATTGTTATTATTACAACAAACATATACCAAACTTAAAATGTTGTTATTTTTTACTTGTTTAGTAATAAAACACCAGTGATAGTTTAAGAACTATCTGTTCTCTTGTGGAAGAAACTAATCATAAACAAAAATAAAGCTTGAATTCTAACCCATCATTTATAAAGATTTATGTCTTATTATTTTCAGCATGCTTGGGCATGTTGTGTTATTGTTTGTTCCATCTGTTGCCCCAGCTGTTGTATTTTAGGATTCCAGCTCTCTGGAGAATTAGAGCATATTTTCACTTCTTGTCTCTTATGGGAAGAGAAGATAAAGTAAAGAATGAAGCGTACACTGGAGAATCTAAAGAATTTTTTTTTTCATTTCATTAGACTTGTGCTTTAAATATTTTATTTTGGGTATGTGACAGATGTTTTTTTTTCCAAATATAAACTGCTACAACTCAGATACATTTGTCCTGGTACTGACCCTGGGATTGACAATGTACTTGGTAAAATTTTCCTTAGGGTGTAGTAGAAGGAGGCCAAAGGATAGCTTGTATTTTTGTTTAAAACAAATTCTGAGAAGAAACCCCTCTGTGTGATTAAATGCACTATAACAGAGTGTACTTTATGGACTCTTGTGTAATTTTCTACTGTAGCATCCATAAATAGCATAAAAGTGATCCACAGATTTTCAATAACTCACTTGTCAAGACACGTTTAAATTAAATCAATCTTATGCAGAGTGACAAACATCTCTCTGCTTGTGTTGCACAAAGTATATTAAAGGTTTTGGGAATTTTTGTCCATACTAGCATGTGGAAAACACCTAAAGTTTTTGTTTAAACTGACTTTTAACATTAACTAATTCATTATAGCACAGGGTTTAATTTCTGCCTTAAAAAGATTAAAATAATCAACTACAGAATTCTCAAAAAGCTTAGAACCAAACAGCTAATGCAAGTTTAGTCACAAATAGATACATTTATTAAGTAAAGTTTGTTACGTTTATTTAAATGATGTGTGTGTCAGAACTGAAGCAATAGTCATTAGAACAGTAAATACACCTTTAGATTTCTAGGATACTTAAAACACTTCTGTGTTAATACATCTGTGCCTATAAGAATGTGTAATTATATTTTCGTTTGGTTCTATTTAAATCATATATTCTAGATATAACATATCCATGTTTGTACTGTGTTTATTGAAACAGTCCAGGCAAATTCCAAAGCCTGTTCATCTCACTGAATGTTCAAAATTCAAAAATAATCAAACCCATTAGGCACGAAGGCAAATGTTTTAATAAGAACTGAATGTACATACACATACACACACGTTTCCTGTGTAGCAGCTGTGTTGACAACAAAACTGTTAATTTTTGTCCTACCTGTTACAGGTGCTGGATTATCAAATCATTACTGCACAGCAGCAGTGTTTTCAATTTAATGTCTTAGTGTTCTGCTATGTTGCCAGTGAAATCAAATTAAATAAAATTTATTTGTCAAATACATTGTCATACATGGTACAATCGGCAGTCCAATGCTTTGCTAACTGCTAGGAGTAATTATGGCAACAAATGTAGAGAAAAAGAGAAAATGTAAATTACCATCTGAATTACCAAATAAAGTACAAAATAAATATAAATGTAGAAATATATAAATACACATACAGTGTATCACAAAAGTGAGTACACCCCTCACATTTCTGCAAATATTTTATTATATCTTTTCATGGGACAACACTATAGAAATAAAACTTGGATATAACTTAGAGTAGTCAGTGTACAACTTGTATAGCAGTGTAGATTTACTGTCTTCTAAAAATAACTCAACACACAGCCATTAATGTCTAAATAGCTGGCAACATAAGTGAGTACACCCCACAGTGAACATGTCCAAATTGTGCCCAAAGTGTCAATATTTTGTGTCAACATCACGGAGCTGGTGGATGTTAGACACCTTGAACTCCTCCACCTTCCACTTGTCAATTGGGTTTAGTCCATCACCTTTACCTTCAGCTTCCTCAGCAAGGCAGTTGTCATCTTGGAGGTTGTGTTTGGGGTCGTTATCCTGTTGGAAAACTGCCGTGAGGCCCAGTTTTCGAAGGGAGGGGATCATGCTCTGTTTCAGAATGTCACAGTACATGTTGGAATTCATGTTTCCCTCAATGAACTGCAGCTCCCCAGTGCCAGCAACACTCATGCAGCCCAAGACCATGATGCTACCACCACCATGCTTGACTGTAGGCAAGATACAGTTGTCTTGGTACTTCTCACCAGGGTGCCGCCACACATGCTGGACACCATCTGAGCCAAACAAGTTTATCTTGGTCTCGTCAGACCACAGGGCATTCCAGTAATCCATGTTCTTGGACTGCTTGTCTTCAGCAAACTGTTTGCTGGCTTTCTTGTGTGTCAGCTTCCTTCTGGGATGACGACCATGCAGACCGAGTTGATGCAGTGTGCGGCGTATGGTCTGAGCACTGACAGGCTGACCTCCCACGTCTTCAACCTCTGCAGCAATGCTGGCAGCACTCATGTGTCTATTTTTTAAAGCCAACCTCTGGATATGACGCCGAACACGTGGACTCAACTTCTTTGGTCGACCCTGGCGAAGCCTGTTCCGAGTGGAACCTGTCCTGGAAAACCGCTGTATGACCTTGGCCACCATGCTGTAGCTCAGTTTCAGGGTGTTAGCAATCTTCTTATAGCCCAGGCCATCTTTGTGGAGAGCAACAATTCTATTTCTCACATCCTCAGAGAGTTCTTTGCCATGAGGTGCCATGTTTAATATCCAGTGGCCAGTATGAGAGAATTGTACCCAAAACACCAAATTTAACAGCCCTGCTCCCCATTTACACCTGGGACCTTGACACATGACACCAGGGAGGTACAACGACACATTTGGGCACAATTTGGACATGTTCACTGTGGGGTGTACTCACTTATGTTGCCAGCTATTTAGACATTAATGGCTGTGTGTTGAGTTATTTTCAGAAGACAGTAAATCTACACTGCTAAACAAGCTGTACACTGACTACTCTAAGTTATATCCAAGTTTCATGTCTAAAGTGTTGTCCCATGAAAAGATATAATGAAATATTTGCAGAAATGTGAGGGGTGTACTCACTTTTGTGATACACTGTACATATACAGTATATATATTTTTATATATATATATATATATATATATATATATATACAGTAACATAACTTTAAATATAAAATTTAATGGGGAAAAAATATTATTAATACATTTATCATAAAGTCATAACTGATACTTAGCAGGTAGCAGTATTGTTCTTTAGCATATGCAGTTCAGAAATACAAAATGGTACTACAAATGGTATTATTGTAATTTTGAAATGTAAAAATTACAATAAAAATAATAGTTTGCTTGATATTATATTTAAAATTGGACATACATGCAGATTCATAGTGACTTTAATACTTACTGTTGTGTAAATGAACATAGAAATTGTTGTAATTTGCTTTTTTTTGGTGCTGGAGTTGCTAATGTTTTTATAAAGGATTTTTTATATGAATGGTTTAAAACTTTGTGCGAGTTCAATCACTTTTCACCAAAAGCAGGGCTTTCTAACTTGGCAGAAGTTGGCTGCAATATACTCAGGGGACATTTCTAGAGAATACACAGGAAGTTTTGTACAACAATGCTACTACACATTAATATTATTGATTTATCACAATATAGTAATTTTAGCAAGTACATCTATATAAGTACCTAAAGCTTCAAAGGTGCAGTAGCAGTAACATGAATTATCTCAAATTACTTAAGTATTACATGTATAAAAGTACAGCACATGCAAGGTGTTAAGAAAGTGGCTAGCTGACTGATGTGTAAGCTGTTTTATAACTTTGGTATTTAATTTAGCTGGTGTGGCTTCAGATTTTAATACCAACCAAACAGTAGCTACAGCTATCCCAGGTTGGTATATAAATCTGCAGCCACATCAGCCCTTTGAAGCCAGGATTGTGTACAAGGAATATATGGTTATTGTGTTGTGATACCCTGCTCTACACAAATTGCAAAGTCATGTATTTATTGAAGGTGACCAATGTACTTTATAAGCACTGGACAGCACTGTAGACCATTTTTGGATAAACTGGATC
This sequence comes from Trichomycterus rosablanca, assembly GCF_030014385.1. Taxonomy (NCBI): domain Eukaryota; kingdom Metazoa; phylum Chordata; class Actinopteri; order Siluriformes; family Trichomycteridae; genus Trichomycterus; species Trichomycterus rosablanca. The sequence continues at coordinate 44,935,691 of NC_085988.1, read as the reverse complement.
TCTCTCAAGCGTATCGTTTGGATACATTGTACATAGTTGTGATGTAGAACTGCATTTGTGGTTTATTTTTACTGAACATAATGACACTTAAACTAAAATCATAATAAGACATGTAAACATACTGCAGATAGCTAAATATTTTCTTGAGCCAATTTAATAAAATAAAATTAGCTCAGGGTCCAAATGCACAGTGGGCAACAACTGACATATAAGTCAAAACCCCATTTCCAGAAAAGTTTGGACATTTTGTAAAATGCAATAAAAACAAGAACTTTTAATTAACTAATATAAATACAATACAAGATTTCCAAAGTTTTTACTGACTAACTTGTATTCTTTTTTCTAGGTTGTACTCTGTAATTATAAACAAATTAGAATTTGATGCCTGCAACACAGTTAAAACGGGTTGGGACAGAGGCATGTTTACTGCAGTTTATGTCAGCTTTTCTATTAGTTAAACTTTTTAACAGTTTTTTTAATTACGCACATTAATTACACAGTTTGGGCACTGAAGATACTGACTGGAATGGCCAAAGCCCCACGATGGAGATGGCACCCTGACCAGGATAAAGTGGTTGATGAAAAATAAATAAATAAATAAATAAATATATAAATAAACAACAATAAAAAAATAATAATAATGACAATAACAATAATAATATTTTTTTCTTGTCATCCAGATTTAACCCAGCCCAGGTCCTAAAAATTAAAATAAACTAAAAACACATACATTTACAGCACTTAGCAGACGCCTTTATCCAAAGCGACTTACAGTACTATTACAGTATACAATCTGAGCAATTGAGGGTTAAGGGCCTTGCTCAAGGGCCCAACAGCAGCTACCTGGCAGTGGTGGGGCTTGAACCAGCAACCCTCTGATTATTAGTCCAGTACCCTAACCACTAGGCTACAGCTTGCCTTCACATTACTGAAGAGTGTAAAAGTGTTTTGAAGGAAACACAAACAGAGCAGGACAATAGCCTGTAAACACGAGAAAGTTCTGATGACACTCACTGCAGTTATAGTGTACAACCCCTGGCAAAAATTATGGAATCACCACTCTTGGAAGATGTTCTGTCAATTGTTTAATTTTGTAGAAAAAAAATAAATCACAGACATGCCACAAAACTATCATTTTTCAAAATGTCAACCTTCTGGCATTAAGAAACAATAAAAAAAAGAAACAAATATAATAGTTGTGGTCAGTCACAATTGCTTTTTTTAGATCAAGTAGAGGAAAAAAATATGGAATCACTCAAATCTGAGGAAAAAATTATGGAATCACTCTGTAATTTGCAGTTTAAAAACAAAACATCTGCAGCAGATTAGATTTGCTAATTATTCTTCAGTTTAAAAAGAGTGCTCACACCTCGGAGAGCTGTTGCACAAAGCAGATTGTCATGAATCATGGTTCCAACACAAGATATGTCAGTTGAAACAAGTGAGAGGATTATAAAACTCCTTCAAGAAGATAAATCATTGTGGAATGTCGCAAAAGATGTTGGTTGTTCCCAGTAAGCTGTGTTTAAAATCTGGACCAAGTACAAACAAAATGGGAAGGTTGTAAAAGGGAAGCATACTGGTAGACCAAGTAAGACATCAAAGCATCAAGATAGAAAACAAAGCAATATGTCTTGAAAACAGAAAATGCACAACAAAACAAATGAGAAACAAGTGGCCGGAAAGTGGAGTCAATGTCTGTGACTGAACTGTAAGAAATCACCTAAAAGAAATGGGATTTACATACAGAAAAGCCAAACAAAAGAACCTAAAAAGAAAAGAACAAGGTTAAAGTAGGCTAAAGAAAAGCAATCGTGGACTGTGGGTGACTGGATAAAAGTGATCTTCAGTGATGAATCGCGAATCTGCATTGGGCAAGGTGATGATGCTGGAACTTTTGTTTGGTGTCTGTCCAATGAAATTTATGAAGATAACTGCCTAAAGAAAACATGTTAATTTCCACAGTTGTTGATGATATGGGCCTGCATGTCGGGTAAAGGCACAGGGGAGATGGTCTTCAATAAATGCCAAAGTCCACATTGAAATTTTGGACGCTTTTCTTATTCCATCAGTTGAAAGGATGTGTGGTGATGATGACTTCATTTTTCAAGATGATAATGCATCTTGCCATAGGGCAAAGGACGTGAAAACTTTCCTTCAAGAAAACATATAATGTCAATGGCATGGCCTGCAAATAGTCCAGATCTCAATCCATTTGAAAATCTCTGGTGGAAATTGAAGAAAATGGTCAATGACAAGGTTCCAACCTGCAAAGCTGATCTGGCAACAGCAAGAGACAGTTGAAGGCAGATTGATGAAGAATACTGTTTGTCATTAGTTAACTCCATGCCTCATAGAGTTTAAACCATTATAAAAGCCAGAGGTGGTGCAACAAAGTAATAATGGTGCAGTGTTTTCTAATGATTCCATAATTTTTTCCTCAGATTTGAGTGATTCCATATTTTTTTCCTCTACTTGATCTAAAAAAAAGCAATTGTGACTGACCACAACTATTATATTTGTTTCTTTTTTTATTGTTTCTTAATGCCAGAGGGTTGACAGTTTGAGAAATGATAGTTTTGTGGCATGTCTGTGATTTATTTTTTTTCTACAAAATTAAACAATTGAAAGAACATCTTCCAAGAGTGGTGATTCCATAATTTTTGCCAGGGGTTGTAGAAAACAATGACAGCTCGATTCGTGGAATCATTTGGATTGACAGCTCGGGAGGGTTGTGTTTTCTGCTCTGTGATTGGTCAAAAACGGTGACTCTCAAACAGATACCGCCCACTTTACTCAACCACCCTCCTCTTATCAGTGTTGACAGGTAGGAGGAAGGAACACGAGCGGTCCAAAACAGCTTATTTAACACCGAACAAACACTAATGTTCTCTCAGTTCAGCGGTACACTCCGGCTGTCTGGAACTAATATTCTTTACTATTTTTAACCTTATGAACTGAAATTACACTTTAGTGAAGTTTAATTCAAACTTCGCCGACTTGTGTTTAGATATTTCACGTGATATAACCGCAGTGGCCGGTTTGTCAACAGTAAGCCGTCAAAAGTGTTTATGTGTAGCTGTAACATGTAGCCAGGTTATGGTAAAAAGTCAAACTAACTAGTCTTTCTAGTAACCGCATTCATTTACTTCATATGGTTTGTTTTATTTACTTGTAAGCAACTCGTTGTAAGCCAGTATGTTTCCGCTGGACTCGCCCTGGAACATTTCGTTCGCTGGGTGCGGGTTTCTCGGGGTTTACCATGTCGGAGTTGCGAGCTGTCTGCTGGAACAAGCGCCGTTTCTGGTTGAAGGTGCTCAACACGTCTATGGAGCTTCAGCAGGTGCAATCACCGCTGCAGCACTGGTTAGCGGGACATGCATGGGTAAACCATTTTACCTTCTTTTTTTTACTATGTCAACCCCTTTTACATGTGTTAAACATGTAAACAAAGAAAACTGATTTAAATAACAAGCTTTTTCAAAATGTAGATTTTAGTATAGATGAGTCTGATGATGTCTGTTTACTGCCCCCCCAATATTCAGATATGCTCAAAATGCCCCTATATACTTAAGTAAAAATCATAAATATATTTCGTTGTGGGTATACAATTACTGACTGTATCCCCTGTGTTTCTCTGTATGCTGTGTCACTCTCCTGTATCCCATTTATCAGTCGGAAGGAAACCCCAGATGAAAGTTTGTTTGTTTATTAGGATTTTAATGTCTGTTTTACACTTTAGTTACATTCATGACAGGAATGGTAGTTACTCATTACACAAGATTCATCAGTTCACAAGGTTATAACATGGACAATTTAGTATATCCAGTTCACCTCACTTGCATGTCTTTGGACTGTGGGTGGAAACCGGAGCACCCGGAGTAAACCCACGCAGACACGGGGAGAACACAGATGTTATTTGGGTGGTGGATCATTCTCAGCACTGCAATGACATGGTTATGACACTGGCATGTAACATGTGCAGCAGTGTTGTTACATTTTTTAAGTTTAAAAATCTTAAAACTATTTGGCTTCTTTATTAGAAACACACCCTATTAGAACTCGTAGGAGAACAGTTTGAAAGTTGGAGCTATTTCCTTTTTTTTGTGAGCAATGTACGTTAATCTGACCCTTCCTGTTTGTTTTATATTTTTGTCCTGTTTTGGCACTATTGTTCTCCCAGCATTAACACTGAGGTGTGTACAAATCCCAACAACAATGCTGCATGTGAAACGCTCATACCTGTACTACACATACTACCATGTTAATGTCATTGCAGTGCTGAAACAACATCTGGTCAGTGGTGGTCTATTCTTTTCAATTGATTAATGAGGTACAGTAGATGACAATAAGTACAGAGCAACAGTCAGCAACAGCAACAAAGTGCTCAATACAGGTATATGCAGAAAAATGTAACATATCTAGCATGACCTATACGTGAAGTAAATCAGTGTTGAGCTTGCAGTTTGTGTTTGCACACTTCTAAATGGGATCCTTTTACCATGTTTTTTTCAGGAGAGGCTGGAGCCAACTTTATCAATGTTGCAAAAGAAGCACGGAAGCGGTTTCTGGGACCAATGCACCCTGCCTTTGATCTAGTGAAGATTATGCGAGGCATGATGCTACGTATTTTGGCTCCTGATGCATACAGGAAGGCCACAGGCAGACTGGGCATCTCCCTCACCCGTGTTACAGATGGGGAGAATGTTGTTGTGTCCCAATTCAACAGCAACGAGGAGCTGGTGCAAGTAATATAAACAAACACACACAAACAATACATTGTAAATTACAGTTGAAAGTTGAAAAAAGTTGAAAGTACTGATATACAGTGGATATAAAAGTATATGCACCTGGTGGAAGATCACAAATGCTTGCAATACTAAGCTCTGTGAGACCCCGCCCCTAGCAGGTGAAAAGAAGCAATTGATTGGAGGTGGGGGTGGCGGAAACAACTAAAGAGAGATAGAGTTATAGTTGGCCAGTGGGTGCAAAGCTTCTTCCACCTTCATTGTGACCTATAACCTGTACAATTCAATTAAAAAACTAACTGAATTTTTTAGGGGGAATAAAAACACTTGCATAAATATGCACATCCTTTAAGTCATACTTTTGTGGAAGCAAATTTATGACAGCATTTAGTGTTTTTGGGTAGGAGTCTGTCAGTATGGCACCAGTGGGTAGCACTGTCACCTTACAGCAAGATGGTCCTGGATTCATTTTCTAGGTGGAGCGGTCCAGGTCCTTTCTGTGTGAAGTTTGCATGTTCTCCCCGTGTGTTTCCTCCGGGTGCTCCGGTTTCCTCCCACAGTCCAAAGACGTGCAGGCAGGTTAATTGGAGATACTTAAGTTCCCCTAAGTATATGTGTATGTGTGTACGACCTGTCCGGAGTGTTTCCTACCCTTCGCCCAGTAAATCATACCCACTGTGACCCTAAATAGAACAAAGTGGTGGTAAAACAATGAATGAATGAGTGTTTATAATATGAAAATACTCTACTAAACTGTTGACCATTGCCTGCTGAACACTATTATTCCAAAACCTGAAAATCCCTAGTAATTGATCTATACAATCATTGAAGTAATCAATAATAATTTGACAACATACATTCTAATAATAACGATAATAATAATAGCATCTCCTCAATTTTATTTTTTATATTATATTATTTTATTTGTGTGTTTGTGTGTTTTTCCAGGCATGTGTTTGCAGTGCCTTTATTCCTGTGTACTGTGGCCTCATTCCTCCTGCATTACAAGGAGTGGTGAGTAATTTATCTAATTTTTACTTTTATTATCATCATAAACTCATTTCATTAAATGACATCATAGTCTAAGAGTTTTTTATAGTGCATGTCTAAAGAGCTAAACGTCCTTGGTATCAGCCTAGAAGTGGTCACAGAGCTATTTCTTTAGCTGTAGGATTCCCCCAAACTACAGTGTGAGCCATTTTTTAAACCAGCTATCATGCCAAAAACAAATAATAACGTCCGTCATTAGGGGACCAATGAATTTCACTCTTTCTCAAAAAATGAATGAGAAGAAAATAAGATCTCTCTGTAAAGCTGAGGTATAATTAAGTTATGCAGCAGGACAAAGTTCCAAAAGCAAGGTCACATCAAAATTTGGGGTGATCAACAAAGTGACATAATACAAATGTTGTAGTGAAATTTTGTTAGCAGCTCATGACTGATAACTTGTGTGATTTAAAGATGTTTTGAATAAAAAAGTGGGCCAAAATTTCTCCACAAGGATGTTTTTTACTAATCTGTTGCTGTTATTTTTGAGTTGTGGGTACCATGGGAATTCCCACAGCCTCATGAACTTTTATCTAATTTCTTTTTTTTCTTCACTAGATGTGTTTTTGCCACATTTTTCTACCCACCTTCTGTTTTTTACAACTTCTTCCAGATGTTAACAATTACCAAAGTCTGAATTCTAGGCAAATGTAATAAACCTTAACAAACTTACCAGGCAAGACTTAATCTTTTTATGAACATTTACCACACAAAACACCCACAATATTATGAAACAAGACTTAGATGATTCTCAGATCAGTGAGTCATTTAGGGAGATCACGTTCTGGTTTTGCAACTACTTGAGCTGTAAATAGATATGTCCCTGTTAACTTATCTATTGCTATGCATGATACAAAGGTGCTATGTTTTCACATTATAAAAAGACACAGTACTAAGATGCTCTCATATCAGGCAAGGATTAAGAATTTTTGATCTAGGCTACACACCAGCAGTACATGGCATGTGGCTTGGCAAACACATTTCCCTTCTGAAAGTTTTTTCACTGAATGAAATATGGCCTCTGCATTCATGCATCCATGGCCAAGTGTGACAAAAGTCAGAGCGTCCCAAAGGATGTTGTCATTTTCTTGTTTTTATGGTACCTAGAAATAAAATCATGAATCAAACTTTAAATATTTATTCCATTATAGCAACTCATATTTTGGAACTTATAAAAGTAAACAGTGCCTTGTGAAAATATCCAGCCCCACAAACTATTTATATATTTTATGAAATATTCCAGTTGGTCTACAACATTTTAAAAACAAAAGAATTTACTAATTACTGAACTGGTGGACTGGCTTAAATTTTATGCAGCACAATTAATAGTTAACAATTAATCAAAATAAGAAGTGTTTGCACTGACACACTTGTATGTAAAAAAAAAAAAAAAAAAAAAAAAAAAAAAATATAGAATGTAATGCCTGCAACACATTATCTGGATTTACTAACTATTTTTAAAACATTATGTATGGCAGGTGGTAAAATACCTAAATTATTTGCTATCTTGTGTTGTGAAATGTTCTTTTTGAACTGATTCAGAATTGTTTGGCACAAAGTAATGAGCCAAGACCCATAGTTGCTTGCAAAGATACCCAGTTTTATACCCTCACCTGTTACCATTTCACCTGCTTAATGTGGAACAATTTTAAAACTTTTTTTCAACTTTTTTGAGTGTGATACAGTCATCAAATTCAAAATTTGTTTATATTTAAATAATCCAATTAAATTAGTCAGCCAAAACATTACATGTAATTTTGTTGTCAGTTACATGAAGGTTTATGAGAATGCACAAATCACAAATTCTTGTTTTTCTTGCACTTTACCAAATATCCCAACTTTCAGAAATTATAGTTCTACTTCATAAGGATAAATCGCCTATTTGTAAAGACTATATGTATGGTAGAAACCACATAAAAAATGAAAATGGTGTCAAATGGCATTCAAAACAAGGTAAGAATTAAATGATAGAAAAGCAAAATCTGGAATGGATCCAGAAGGGATGCAGGACCTTCTTAAAGGCAGTGAATATTCCTTAATCAACCGAAAGAATTTCTTAGTAAAGAGGTAACCTTTTTATGTGACCTCTTCAATTTTAGTCAACTATTCATTATATCCAGTATGTTACATCAAGAGGACCCTTATGCCAAGAGTGAAAGGAAAGACCCCCCCCCCCCAGTATAATTAACAACCTTGGTCTTAAATAATTATCAAAGCATGATTTAAAGACTTTCTAACAAAGTATTATTGGACGAAGGGACAGAATTTGGAAGTATAGTGAAATGGGCTAAAAATGCCGTGTTCAAATTTTCTGGCTGTAATAACTGACAATGATGGCTAAATTAAATACTAAAACTGTTTTAAGTAGATGTACACTTATTTTATCATAACAAAAATGTTGGAAACATAATACAACATAATACTTTGAATGTTTCACTCTCTCTTTCTCTCTCTGTAGCGTTATGTGGATGGGGGTATTACTGATAATTTGCCTCAGTATGAGTTGAAGAACACAATCACCATTTCACCCTTCTTGGGAGAGAGTGATATCTGCCCTAGAGACGTCAGCTCCACCAACCTGCATGAGCTCCGATTTACCAACACATCCATACAATTCACTGTTTCTAACCTGTACAGAGTCTCTAGAGCACTGTTCCCTCCTGATCCACAGGTAAATACAACATAATAGAATAGAATACAATAGAATGCCTTTATTTGTCATATATACATATACAGACATACAGTACTACAAAATTCTTTTTTCACATATCCCAGCTTGTTTGGAAGCTGGGGTCAGAGCAGAGGGTCAGCCATCGTGCAGCACCCATGGAGCAGAGAGGGTTAAGGGCCTTGTTCAAGGGCCCAACAGTGGCTGCATGGCAGAGCTGGATTTAAACTCTCAACCTTTCAGTTGATAACCCAAAGCTCCACCCACTAGGCTACCACTGACCCTTAACCACAACTTTAAATGGGCACCTTTATGAGCTAGACTTACATTATATAAAAAACTATATGATGTAAGATTTACAAAGCTGAATACATGACAGGGCTGTCACCTAGAACCAGATGCAAAGATGCATAACTTGGTGTCGAGACCCAAAAAAATCTAGATATTTGAGCAATGGAAAAATTAGTATTGTCAGTATTCACCATGCATACTACATTTGTGATTTGTGCCTGGAGGAAGCCAAAGGATACCTTCAACCCACAATGTCTGATGCCAACTGTTATGATGGGAAATCCACAATTGTATGATTAGTAATGTGGTGGAAATTACATCCAGTTGCTTTGAATGATTATATAAAAGGCAACAAAAATGAGGCATTTATTCAGAACCAGGTACAAGCTCTGGCGCAAACATGCTTTCCAAATTATGTGCTCATATTCCCCAATGACATAGATATACACATTGTTAAAACTATTGAGAAGAACAGTAAAATGAAGTCAGCTACAATGGGCCTGAATTATAGAGGGCACAAATTATAGAATCATGCCAATATGCCATGCCAACTCTGTCTGACCGAGGGGGCATAGAGATGCAGATGATTAACGTGACAATTTCTTTTCAGAAATTTTTAAATAAACATATAGATAATGTATTCAGTAATTTATCACTTAATTATTTGTGCAGAATACACACATTTCATGTCGATGTGTAATTTTATTTATAACCCCAGAAATGTTCATCCCGGTTTTTTCCCCTCTATATCAGGTGATGAAGACCATGTGCAAGCAGGGCTACAAAGATGCACTATACTTCCTGAAGAAAAATGGTAAGCAAAAAAAAAAAAACATTTACACATTATTGATTTTCTGGTAGGGCAGTATGCTTTCCAAAGGAAGAACAATACCAAGACTAAAAAGACTAACAAAAGGGAAAAATCAAATAAATGAAGAAAAATATTGGAAACAAAGTAACAAACAAATGACACGAAAACATAAAAAGTGGATAGAACAGGAATAGTGCAGAACTGAGAACAGGTTGTCACAACATGACAAGCTGCGCCAGTGAGGGAGAAACTGTGATATACAGTTACAGCATTTAGCAGACACTTACATTTATGACTGAATATAGTTTAAGCAGTTAAGGGTTAAGGACTTTGCTCAAGGGCCCTACAGTGTCAACTTGGTGGTGGTGGGGTTTGAACCAGCAACCTTCAGAATATTGTTCAACTTAATCACTGAGCTACCACAGCTTCCACCTGGAGTAAATTAATGGTCAGCCAGGCGCAGGTGCCTTTCAGTTAAGAGGAACTACACGTTAATCATCTGTGCCTCCATGGCCCATCTGCCGGCCAGATTTGGGAAGGAGTTTAATTAGGCATTTTTGGCTATTCCTAGGGGCAACAGTGTAGAAACTCACAGCAAGAGTTTGTTTCTTTTTCTGTGGTTTGCATGCTCTCCCTGTGTGTGGATTTCCTCCGAAGTTCAAAGACATGCAGTTAGGCCAATTAAAGCTACTAAAAGTAAGTGTGTGTGTCTGCCCTATGATAGACTGGCGACCTGTCCGGTGTGTTTCCTGCGTTATGCTCAATAAATCAAACCCACTATGACCTTGATAAAGTGGTGATAAAACAGGCAATAAATATATGAATGCATGGTCTTAAAATGCAATTAAAAATAAGATTAGACAACTTTTATAGGGCCCTACGTCAGCATTTATTTCTGTTGTCCACTCATTCTGTCATTTGTTCTTTACATTAACTAAGCCCTCTCGTGACAGAACTGTTTCACACTACTAAACTAAAACTGTTATATGTTTTTCAGGTCTGTTGCAGTTTCGCGGACCACACCACCCCCTGAGTAATAATCATGTGAGAGGTGTGGAAGACTCTGAGAATGAGGACACTGATGAACGACGTAGTGGGGAAGGGGAAACGATGCCTAACAACAGAGAAGAAGTTTTTGACCACTTACCGCTACAACTTCATAGAGGTATTAAGAGACATATAACATGCTATGTGTGCAGGCCCACTGCAATGCAGCCTGAAACTCTTCAACAATTACTCCACCTTAGTTTATCTTAGCCAGTGGCTAAGACTTTAGGGCTATATGCGGTATGTTAGTAGATGGAAAACACTTCTCTTTTTGTAATGGGGCAGGTCGCACCTCAGCACCGAGGTACGAGGTGAAGCCCTGCACCTGCAAGAATTGGAAATGAACCCAATGTGCAGGATGCTTAACCAAGGTAGAACAGTACTGTGACTAAAAAGCCACAAACAAACTGGTAAAGAGAAAATAAAGAAGACACAAAATATCCACACCCCACAAAGCAGAATGAGAATAGAACAGGAATAGTGCAGAACTTAAAACTGGTTGTCACAATATGACAAGTTGCTCAGACAGTTCAACAAAGACAACAAGGTAAAGAGTAAATAGAGGAAACACAGAACAAGCTGAGGACAGCAATGCACGGACAAGACCGCCACTTCACCAACTCGCTCCAAAAGAGATGTCACTCTGGCTCTGAGGGCAACTCACTCGTCCAGTGTGCTTATGTCATGCCGCCAAAAAGAGTATAAGTGTCGGTATCTGTGCTGGCAGAAAACCAGACCGGATTGAGCCCAGCAAAAGTGAGGAAGAAACCATGATTAAATCCACATCCCTTTACCTGGAGCAAATTATCTCTCAAGCTGCAGGTGACTGTTGGTTGAGAGAAACCATTATTTGCACGTCCATGCGGGGGCTAATTTGCTCCAGCCTTAAATGGCATGGCAGATGGGCATGATTTTGTAATTTGCACCCTTCTGTGAGCTCCACAGCAAGTTCTTCTGTAACACTTTTTAAGTACAATGCCACTGGCACATAAAATATATATATTTTTTTTCTTTTTCTCTCTCTCTAGCTCTCAAAGAGGCATGTAAAGAAAGACAAACTCGCTTGCAGTCTTTGAACAACACATTACCTGCCAGGATGTTGTCAGCCCTTTTTATACCATACACACTGCCGTTGGAGTCAGCTCTGTCACTGAGTATAAGGTACAAAACAATTGCCTCTGTAGAAAAGACAGTAGCTCATTTTATGACATTTGCATACTAGGAGGGGTTTCCTAGTTCAAAACACAAAAAGATTATGTACAAACCTCATACAGTAAAAGTTAAGAGTTAAAAGTATATAAAAACAAATCAAGCACAAAGCAATTTGCATATCTTTTTTGACATATTACATTCATTTACATGAAAAGACTACGAAGACAAAATGTATTTCATGTATTTATATTTAGATATGTTCTGAACTGTCATTCTTGCTTAATATATCACTTCAGCTTCCTAACAGTCCGAGGGTCTACAATGTTTTGTATTGTGCTTTCTAATTCTCCAAACATTCTCAATTTAAGACATGTCTGGTCTGCAGCCAGGTCAGTCTGACTCTTGCTCTCTCTTAATATGAAGCTGTTGTAACATGCACAACATAGGCATGTTACTGGACTAATGCCTAGTTCACACTACACGATTTTTGCCCTGATTTTCACTCGCTGAAGAGAGATTTCTAGCATGTCAAATATCTGGATCTGAGTCGCACAACTGGCAATGAGTGCTATGTCGAACAGCCAATGAGAACGCAAGATACCGTGTGAGGAGAAACGCAGGGGAGGAGTAAAAAGGTGGGACAGGGGCATAATATAGTTTATATCCGAATACATTGCCATACACACAAGTTTTACAGTATTTCTGACCTTATCATTCTCTACAAAACATAACACCAATGTTGCATTGCAAAAATATTTATTAACCTCCAACTCACTATAGAACAATCCATACTGTTCGTGTTGCCAAATCCACTCAGATTCATTTATTTTTTCTCCTTGATTTTACGCTGCACATAAGCACACAAACTTTGATCGCTCGCTACTTGTTGACGTGTATTTTTGGACGATCATTAAACCCCTCTTCACTTCTCGCGTTTGTTTTCGTGACAAAACATAGTTTGGGAGACCAGAGAAGCTCGCCTGCGATTCCAGTTGGTGATAGTTCGTGTAGTGTGAAACCCCTTATCGCCGATCAGTCGTGTAGTGTGAAAGCCACACCAACTTGAAAGACTCCCGATTACAAGAGATCCAGTTGTGTAGTGTGAACTGTACAGAGACCTGACGACTTGGAAAGTCGTGTAGTGTGAACTTGGCATAAGCAGCCTGGCATCACAGTTTCAGAGATAAGCCAGTTTGCCAGACAGAGGAGCTGGTGAATCTGAAAAGGAAGAAAAACTTCCACCTGGTGTGAATTAATGGTCAGGTGAAGGTGATTGTCAATTACCTGCAATTATCTTTGTCCTCTCTGCCACCCAAAATGGCAATGCCGAAGGACATGACACTTAACGCGAGTCACTGCCGAATTCATTCAGCAGATGAGTCAAGTTATATTGAGTTAAGGTATTAGGCCACCTTGTGCCATTTGTCTTTTTTTAATCATTTTCAACATGATGAACCTGACCACATTACTTTTCTATATTTTTGTAGATTAGTGCCTATGGTTTTTGCTACTCATTTACATATTTTTTTTTTTTTGCCATGTGTAATACTTTCTTGCCATCTAGATTCACATGGACATTTTCATCATTTTTAGCATAGTAGCATGTTATTTGCTTAATTTAACATACAGTACACCATTCTTTTTCTGATCATCATAAACTCACATGTTTGTAATTATCTAGTGTTGTTATGACTGTTAGAGGAGAGAGTAGACGGAACAAACACATATTTTGTATGCTTCTCAGAGCATGAAATTGCTACACACAGCAAAATACTAAAAATGCTCCAACTTGATTCTTAACCACTTCTATAGTGTCTGTACTACTACTGTGAAGGATTGCTTCAATTTTGTTATTTACTTCATATCCAAGGTGCTCTGGTGGCGCACAGATCTATTGATCTATTACACTGGGATCTGTCTGGGAGTCTACATAGACACGATTAAATATATATGGGAGAGAAGTGGCCGAAGCCTTGCAATGGATTGGTTCCTTGTACACTGTATTCATCCTTTGTGACCAGTGTTTCCCGGCGGAACCGGACTTTCCGGGTCTTTGACCAGGATAAAGTAGCTGAATAAAATGAAATGAACTTGATATTCTTCGTTACTTTCCTTAGCAATGTTCTAGTATCTCAAACTAGGAAGTCACGGAGGAACTGTGTAAACAAATGTAAACATTTTAAATGTCTAAAATCCACATATGCATTGGGTGTGGTTTCCCTAGCTACAGACAGGATGCCAATCCATTGTTAAATGTAAGCTCTGCATAAAATTTATATATGAGAGAAATGAGAAGACATGGTGGAAAGGAAAGTAAGATTTTATTTATACAGGACTCCTACTTAATGTTGTTAGATTTTGTAATTAAATTATGCTCTGTCAGGTTGCTGGAGTGGTTGCCAGATGTTCAAGAAGATGTGGGCTGGATTAAAGAGCAAACAGTAAAGCAACTACAGCGTTGTCTACAGAACACCAGAAGAAGTGTGTCCCAACAAGTCTCTGCACGGTGAGGATGACACAAATACACAAAAAAGACATGCAAAAAGGTATGCACATACTATGCCCCTCTCGCTTTACCTGTCTGTCCTTCAGATTCTCTTATCAGCTGGAGTTAAGGCACACTCAGTCAGCACCGGAGGCATTCAGCACTGGAAGTCTGCTGCCGGGATGGGTGCGTGGAAGGAGCTCCTCTGTTCTGGAAGCCATCCATCGATTGGACCAGTACCAGCGGCAACTCCTGCCAGGCCTCTTTTGCTTGAATCTGGACCTGCGTGGCTCCTTCAGTGCTGGATCTTCTCCACCTGTAGTCTCTCCTGTACAACCTGCACAGATCAGTGAGGAGACGGAGGAAGGGTTGACCATGCGTCCTGTAGGGCCCTCTAACCACAACTTGCTTCCAGAGAACCAGCAGCTGGAAGACAAACACGCTTCATAATGCGCTTTTTGTCTCTGTACCCAGAGAATTGTGAAACAAGGATCTGGTTCTTTCTGAGTGAACAGCTCTAAAAGGGGGACTTTGAATAAGAACTGGCAACCTCAGCCATTTGTAAAGTCATATAAAAATGAAAGAGTACATTATTCATTTTATTTATTTATTTTTTACTAATTGCTTAATACTGGTCAAGGCTGGAATACACCCTGAACAGGGCGCCAGTTAATTTCAGAGCAAAATACACTCATTTTGCCAATTTTTACTTGATATGAGACTTCAGCTGTTCAACAGATAATGGTTACTGTTGTCTGATTGTACTCTTCATAATGCACTATTGATTTTTAATAGGAAACAGATCTAGACTGCCGGTCTGGCAAGGCAAACACCTGCACTGTTTT
This sequence comes from Trichomycterus rosablanca, assembly GCF_030014385.1. Taxonomy (NCBI): domain Eukaryota; kingdom Metazoa; phylum Chordata; class Actinopteri; order Siluriformes; family Trichomycteridae; genus Trichomycterus; species Trichomycterus rosablanca. The sequence continues at coordinate 44,920,597 of NC_085988.1, read as the reverse complement.
AACAAAGCCATGTAAAATGAGGCCTGGCATTGTCTTGCTGAAATAACTATGAACTTCTAAGGAAAAGCCATAACTTTAATGGTCTGTTTCTCTATAAAATCCCAATATGTTATGCAGCACATATAGTCATTTTACACATATGCATGTCACCCATGCCGTGGGCAGTGATGCACCCCTATACCATGGCTGATGTTGGCTTTTGTACTTTTTGCTGATAATCTGGATGGTCCTTTTCATCTTTGGAAGGAAAAAAACCCTCAATGTTTTTGCAGAAATAAGCTGAATCGTGGACTTATCTGACCACTGCACACACTTCCACTGCCTTTCGGTCAATCTGATGATCAACCTCAAGGGTCACACACTTTTAACATGGTTCTGGCTGGATATCCTGAATCTTTTTACAATATTATGTATCAAAGATGGTAAATGACCCAGATTATTTGCAATCGTGCATTGAGAAATGTAATTTTTGAACTGATTGACTAAGTTTGGCACAAACTGATCCAACTTTGCTTGCATAGACTGAGCCTTTGGTGAATCCTCATTTTAGACCCATTCATGCTCATCTGATATTCAGGACTTTGATTTTGGTATTATATTAGAAATGGCAAAACTAGGATAAGTACATCCTATAATTACAAACTGAATGTTTGCATTCAGTGTGGTTAGTAGGACGGACTGTTGTGAAGTAACTAATGCAGTTTAGGTCAGAAGAGATGTGAGATGTTTTAAATTATGATGTACTCATGAAACTAACTCAGTATTGTATAGCTGATTCTTACTTTTTAGTAAATAAATAAAGTAAATAAGTAAGTAAAGTTGTATTTTATTTTGTTTTGGTTGTGAAGGAACCATGTGTATTGCCATGGTTGTTTTGCATGTATTACAGAAATTTTGTTTGAACATGAATGTGTTAAGAATGCATAGAGCAAGTAACTATGAGCTTTAATTGTAAAAGTTAGACTTTCTAAAGAATGTAAATGTGGAAGACTATTCTGGATAAAATGTATATGCTTTTCAGTATTGCTGCATGCTTTATATAGGGTAAATTAAAAAGGAATAGTTTGAACAATGTTGGCAGTTATGTGATCATGTATTAATTTAGTGCATAGTACAATACGTTTCAGTAATGGATGTATGAACTGTGAGGTAGTCCTGCTCCTAGTTGGTCATACTTCTTCTGCTAATTCTGTTTATTTGTATATAAAATGGGAGATAACACTGTATGTTAAATTTCAAATACTTTATTATATAGTAAATATAGTCTCTATATACACAATAAATTATTAATAAAAAGTTGTATTGTTCTCTTATATTTTGAATTTAACAAATAATAACAAATTGTGACAATAACAAATTGTAACAAATTATCTTATTCTCATCTTTATATGAGCCATACTATTTCACTAGAAGGCAGAGTGCGTGTGCTTGACTGAACTGCCTGCAGTCCACATCTTTGTATAAAAGCCATGCTGTTGTAGGGCGTGCAGAATGAGGACTGGCATTTTCTTGCTAAAAATAACAATGGACTTCTTGAGGAAAAGGCAACACCTTGCTGGCAACATACACTGATTAGGCATAACATTATGACCACCTTCCTAATATTTTGTTGGACCCCTTTTGCTGCCAAAACAGCCCTGACCCGTTGAGGCATGGAGTCTGACACCTTTCTATCAGAACCAGCATTAACTTTTTCAGCAATATGAGCTACAGTACCTCGTCTGTTGAATCGGACCACATGGAACAGCATTTGCTCCCCACGTGCATCAATGATCCTGGCGCCGGTTTACCACTATTTCTTCCTTGGACCACTTTTGATAGATACTGACCACTACAGACCGAGGAACACCCCACAAGAGCTGCAGTTTTAGAGATGCTCTGACACAGTCGTCTAGCCATCACAATTTGGCCCTCGTTTAACTCACTCAAATCCTTACGCTCGGAATATTTTTCCTGCTTCTAACACATCAACTTTGAGGATAAAAATGTTCACTTGCTGCCTAATATATCCCACCCACTAACAGGTGCCGTGATGAAGAGATAATCAGTGTTATTCACTTCACCTGTCAGTGGTCATAATGTTATGCCTCATCGGTGTATCTCCCTACAAATCTCAGTATCCTTAAAATCACAATATACACCTCTGTGTCAATGGTACCTTTACACATATGCACGACACTTATGCCACAGGCACCCCATACCAACAGATCAGTGGCGGCTGCTGGTCTTTCAAAGAGGGGAAGCTCATTGTCGGCTTACATCATCAATTTGTCAATTTATTTACACATAAATTCTGCCCTCTGTTCCTTTCACAAGAAAATGGCCTGAAATGGGATGCAGTTTGTCTTTCGACTTCACTCGCAAAATCCACGATGGGACTGAAGCTCCTAGTGATTAAGTGACTAATGAAGTGTATTGCTTTGGCAATACGAATGTCCCTATTTGTCATGCCAATAAAGCTTCTTTTGAGTTTGAGTTTGAGAAGTGACGGTGTAGCGCTCAAACTAGCTGTCAATCAAAACAGGATTCAGCCTTTCCACTGATCCTCCAATCATCTTGCAGAAGCTCCGCGTCCACACCCGCCTACAGCTACATTCACCCCCAGAGACGCTCAGCTCAGAGTTTCGGAGCATAAAAAAAAAAAAACTCAACGCAGTCCCATAGAAGTGAAGAGACGCTCAGCTTCTGCGGGCAAATGCATTGACGCTACGGGAATGTATGAGTTAAGTTAAGAAAATCGAGTCGATTTGTGAAAATTAGCTGATTCTGAACGAACTCGTCTTCGAGATGAACGTGTTCTAACGCATTTGTAGTCAATGAAATGTTAACACAACTGTACATATTTGACCATTTAATTTTGGACATTTTAGGGGAAGCTGAGCTTCCCTTGCAGTCTTAGAGAAATCGCCACTGCAACAGATGTTGGAGCCCTTATTTATCACAGTATCATGACAGTTTCTAACCAAATTCAAAACTTGTTTTTATTTCCACAATAGAACAAAACAAAATGTTCCCAGTGGGTATTGTCATGTTTTTAAAAGAAATGAACAAAAAACACATTAAATACATTTTTTAACACTTATAAGAAGTATGTGATTGAATCATGAAGTTACAGTAAGAAAACAGTTGCAGAAGTAAGACACACATAATCAGTGTGTGTAAACCTTTGACTTCAATTGTAAATTGTTATTAAGTCATAATCATCATAATGTAATTGCAACATAATTGCTTAGTGACAAGTTGTTACCTCTTGTACTGTTAACTCATAAATTATTTCATTTTGTAGCTCATTGCATAATTTTTATACTCATTAAACCATTTGTGCTGTATTGATAAAGAAATGATTCAGACTACTCTGTTATATACAGTAGCACATATTTTACTTTGTGCAGATTCGTAACACTTAACAAATTCATTTTTTAAAATATAAAATCTAAAGCTTTTTCTTTTTTTAAAATAAAGTGTGCTTATCTAGTTGGGGGCCAAAACGGTAGGTGCTTAATCATCATCTGAAGTCTATCTGTGCATGTGCCTGCCATGTGGACAAAAGGAGAACAAACAAAACTGTTGCAGATGGTGAACTTATGTAAGAACCAAATCCATTCTTCCAAAGGTTGAACACTGTTGTACTGTGTTTATGCCACTCAAAGTATGCATTTCAGTGGCTGCATATTTTATTAATACTGCCATGTCAGTTATTCAACACTTGTAAAACCTACTGCTAGTCTGTATGGACTAAAGTTGGGTTACACCATGATTAAATCATCTGGAACTCAACGTCTTTTAATCTGCTTCAGCAGTGATGTGTTGTATAAACACCACCCAGTAATTTAAGTGTTCAAGGTGTGTTGCTACCAATGTGAAAACAAGCTGAGAGAGGGCAATGGGTAATATGCTGAACATTTCTAGAGACACCATTAGAATTCCAGAACTTATGCCACAGCAGCAAACCTGTATGGTCATGGGATAAAGCCCAAATTTCAATCAGAGGCCTTAACACTCTTGTCAAGACAACAAAGAAAAACCTATGTGTTACTGTAAAAGCCTTAATTACTTGGCAACCGTAAAACAATCTCTTAACAAACAAGGACTTCATGGCCGGACTCCATGACGTGTGCCACCCTTGACCAAGAAGCACACAACTGGAAACGCAAGAAAGAATTTGGATAGTTCTATTGAGTGGCAAATCAAAACTGTTTTAAACTGTTTGGACATATGGATCAGTGGTTTGTCAAGTGCAAGAAAGATGAGATCAGAAGAATACCCATGTTTAAGCATGAGGGTGGGTCGGTGATGATGTGGGGATGTTTTGCTGCAGGAACTGGCAGTCTTGACCATGTGACTGGCATAATGAAATCACAAAAATACCAATGTATTCTCAGAAAGAATCTTATGCCTTTTGTGGTAAAATTTTACCTGGTGATAGCACACTTCCAAGTCAATCACAGCTTAGTTAGGAAACCAGTCCTGGAATATCCTAGAGTGGCCTTCTCTGTCTTCAGAATTTTTGGAAAATCTTTGGTGTGGTTTACAGGAAGCACTAAGTTATTAAACCTTAACAAACCAGAAGCATTTAGACAAGAATTAGAGGTTATCAATGATAAAGAAACTTTCACCAAGGTCTGAGGCTGGAGGTGGAATAACAATGCAAATGGACATTTGTCAAGAGAACTTGATGTTTTGCATTTAAACTTAAAATTCTCAACTTATCATAATTAATTGTGTAAATAAAAATAATTTCTCTGGTTACTGAGACTTGTATATTTTTGTTCATAGACATAATAATACAGCATATTAACCTTTTTTTCTCCTAGACCCCCCTTGACACTGATACTGATACTGTACTTACGCTTTCAGCAAGGATAACAAAAGTTATTGTGTTCTTGTTCATGGGAGATTTGATGAATTCATGATGATGGTAAATATTTTGGTATTGGTATTTTGGTCTGATTTTGGTTGATGTAGTGCAGGGTTTTTAAACCTTGGTTCGTGAGCTGAAAAAAATGGGTCACAGAGAAAAAATAAATAAATAATCTTGTATGTGAACGCCTCCTTGTGGGGGCTTTATGTTACATCTTGTAAATCACAGTGGGACCAGATGGTGCATCGAGAGTAAGATGCCTTGTTTGTGTTGCCTGGGTCAAGTAAAAAATCATAGACAAAATGTGGGTCACTTGAAAAAAAGTTTGAATAACCCTGATGAGGTGGGTTTACTTTTGTTGAACTGATGGTGAATTCTTCAGTGGGCTCTGCATCACCAACTGAATCGATTCTTTTGTATTCACCGTCCATTGACTTTTGCACTTCTGTTGTGGGCCAATCAAATATGTGTCCATTCTTAAAGACCCAAGGTAGGCTACAGGCAGTTTAAAAGAGATTTATATGCCGTCACAAGAGATCTCTCATACGCCATAGCCTACTGATTTTTTGTCCCATCACGTATGATTATTTTTTACTCTTCTCAATTAAATTTGATTGATTGATTGATTGATTTACTTTATTGATCCCTGAAGGGAAATTGCGGTGTAGCAGCAGCAATTACAATTATTACGAACATCACACAATGACATTACAATGAGGTAGGAAAGAATAAAAATTAAGATATAAAATCTAAAAATATATATAATTATACAACAGTTAGTTCCGACCTTACCATCTGATTGGTTGAGAAGCGTTCTAACTGTGCTGATATTCGTGATAACAGCACGGCCTTTTCACACCACAACTGTATTACTCCGCTGACGCGTTGCCATTAACGACAAGCTTCATGCACACAAATGTGCACGCAGGCGACACAGACTTTTTTTTTCCGATCGCGTTTTGAATCCGTTATCTGATATACAATCTAGTGCACTATGTAGGGAACATAACCAATTGTCTAATTCACTATCTAGTGCACTATGTAGGGAACATAACCAATTGTCTAATTCACTATCTAGTGCACTATGTAGTGAACATAAATCCGTTATCTGATATACAATCTAGTGCACTGTGTAGGGAACATAAATCAATTGTCTAATTCACTATCTAGTGCACTATGTTGGGAACATAAATCCGTGATCTGATACACAATCTAGTGCACTATGTAGGGAACATTAATGTGTTTGTAACACGAACAGTTAGCTTAATAGCCCAGTTAGTAGCTCATAAAAGTTCTGTTCTCACCCATATCCTTTGGTGTGTGCGAGAGGTTTTTTATTTCTTTTTTCCCTTCGGAGGTTCTTGCCTTTTTTTTCTTGTTGTTCTTACCTCCCTGAAATGAGTTTTTGCAACTTGGGATGTCTGCTTTGTAGTGTTAAACTTTATATTGGTTGTGGAACTACTTTTTGGCGGAAGGTATTGTCAATATTAAAGCATATTCAATATGAAATTCAGGGCTTCTTTGATTTATTTTCTTTCTTTATTTTGTAAAAACTGTTGTATTAAAGCAATAGAACACTTGAGGTCATGTGTTATCGCGAATAACATCACGGCTGTGATGATCTACGGCACTCGCCTTCGGTTCGTGATGTTATTCGCGATAACACATGACCTCTCGTGTTCTATTGCTTAAACAAAAAATAAAGTAGAATATAATAATTATGAAAAAAAAGAATATAAAACATCCAACAGAACAAAAACTAAAAAGGGGGGAGCCTAAAGGTGCAGTTACAGACATTGCGCAATTTAAAGGCTGTGCAAATAAAACAGTACCATGTGTAAATTGTGAATCAGGTAGTACCAAGTGATCAAATAGTAGGTTATTGTCTTAGTGGGTATTAATATTATAGGCACTGCGTCCTTCTCTTGCACCAGTGAGAGTCATTGTAGGTTGCCACCGCTGTGGGCAGAAATGACTTCCTATAGCGCTCTTTGTTGCATCGAAGTTGGCGGAACCTTCCACTGAAAGTACTTGTCATGTAATGGGTGTGTGGTGTTGTCTATTATGCAACAGGACCCACTTCTGAGAGAAGTTGTAGGGCAGCTGTAGCCTAGTGGTTAAGGTATTGGACCAGTAATCAGAAGTCTGCCGGTTCAAGCCTCACCACTGCCAGGTTGCCACTGCTGGGCCCTTGAGCAAGGCCGTTAACCCTCAATTGCTTAGATTGTATACTGTCACAGTAATGTAAGTCACTTTGGATAAAAGCGTCTACTAAATGAGAACCACGAGAACCACTGATAGATATATTTTAAGGTGAGGGTTTGAATATTTCCGATTGCAACTGTATTGCTGTTAAGTGCTCTGACTGTTGAACTCTGCGGTACGTTGTCAACACTTCATACGCCATAGGCTGTTTTAAATCGCTAAATACCCTTTAAATGAGTGCACTACGTACAATAACCTTTATACACCCTATTAAGGGCATTACGGCGCAAAAGCACGGAGATTGGAATGCACCCTTTTGTTGTGTGTAGCGCTCTTTCATGTCCAGAAGAGGGCGCAGTGATCTAATGAGCAGTCGGTTCTCGGTGTGTGTGTCTCGGTTCCCCCGGACCGTCCACATCTCCGTTTCCCGCCCCTCTTTCGGTGAATAAATTGAATTTGCCGGGAGATACAGAGGAAGATGGCGGCTAATGACCGTTCCCGGTCCGAAGCTGCGAAGCAGCGACGGCAGGACCAGCTGCGGCGGTGGCAGGGCTCAGAGACCGACCTAACCGGGGCAGAATTACGGAGTCGGGCTGTGAAGTCCGCGAAAGTCCGCTTCGCGCAAGGCGCTGTGTTCATGGCCGCCTGCTCGGCCGGGGACCGGGAGGAGGTAGCCGAGCTGCTGAGGCAGGGAGCTGAAATCAACCACGCTAACGTGGACGGATTGACTGCACTGCACCAGGTCAGAGCCAGACTTCCAACCACCATTTCCTCCTTCACACACACACACACACACGATATATAACTACTGTTTACTTCTTCCCCACTGAGAAAGCTTCTTCAGGAGTTTAGCTAGCTTGTTTTCAGCTTGTGCTGCGAGTATGAAGCTGTAGGAAGAAATTATGAGCTACATGAACCACTTGTTGAGTTTGAGCTTGAACTTTAGTTGCCATTGTAAAAAAGTTTGGAGAGTAAAGCCAGAGAGGTGGTGTTCCACCCTGAACACATTCCTCCATAGAGCACAACTGACTTGCAGCTCTTCACTACGCCCGTTTTCACTTTAAACAAGTAAATAATAGCAAAACCAGCTCAGTGTTTTAAATCAAACCTATTTCTTTGTATAAAGCGACGCATAATGTGTCTTAAAACAGACTTTTCATTTTGTTTCTTTATTTGGAAGCTTGACAAGAATAGCCCTGTCACTCCTTTTCCTTTCAGCTCGCTAGGGGTGGGCGATATGGTCAAATATCACAATACGTAACGTCATGTTCTCGATATAGAATTAAAATGTACATACTTTTGTAACAATGCATAAAGCATGGTTTGTTTGTTTATTAGGATTTTACCCTCATGTTTTACACTTTTGGTTACATTCATGACAGGAACAGTAGTTACTCATTACACAAGATTCATCAGTTCACAAGTTTAATATCAAACACAGTCATGGACAATTTAGTATCTCCAATTCTCCTCACTTGCATGTCTTTGGACTGTGGGAGGAAACCGGAGAACCCGGAGGAAACCCACGCGGACACGGGGAGAACATGCAAACTTCACACAGGAAGAACCCGGACCGCCCCACCTGGGGATCGAACCCAGGACCTTCTTGCTGTGAGGCGACAGTGCTACCCACTTAGCCACCGTGCCGCCCCCTAAAGCATGGTAGTCTTAACTCCTAAATTATTTCTGCATCTATTCTGTTTTGACTGTAAAACATACATGTTGCAACTCTATTGGAACAGTAGGAAAAAATGTCAATAAAGACAGACATCATTTTTGTAAATCCTTTCTAAATTGTATTCGATTAAATCAGGACAAAGCAAGACATGTAATGTTTCAACTAATCAACTATATTTTGTTTACATATATATATATATATATATAATATTTGAATTTATTCTAAATTTGATGGCTGCAGTACATTCCAAAAAAAGTTAGGGCAAGGACATGTTTACAACTTTGTTACATGTTACATGCTAGAGTACAATGTTTTCATAATACAGCACGGCCACTCAACAGTCCAGCATCTCCATTGTCGTATGTTGTGCTTTCTAATGCAGGACAGTCCGGCATCTGTACTCTCTTACTACAAAGCCATGCTGATGTAACAAAAAGTGCAAACTAGTGTTTTATATTTTTCCTTAAACATTTCAACTGTGTATTGCTTCTCTTTCAATCTTTTTTGGAATAGTAAATTTGCAGCCATCGGTTTGAGAATCAACATTAACATAGAAAAAGCAATAAATCTGCTAAAGTAAAACATCTCCAGTTGCACAGTAGTAAAAGACACACCACAAATCACTTTCTGTTTGTATTTGCATTTTAGTGACTGTTTGAGCTTTTCGGAAATTGTACAGTTTTGTTAGGATACCAAGAATACCAAGTTTTGACATGGTATCCTAATTTCACCCTAGCTATATTGTAATTGACTGGAGCAAATTGTAATTGACTTCTCTGTGGCTCTATAATAGAGTCTTGTTTAATTGCATCCATTTCAAAGCAGTGGAACAGTGGTATCTCAAGTTTACAGTGAAAACCCAGACACCACTTACAGGAAATTTGTCCAGTTCACATTCAAGCAGGTTTTACATCACCATACACATATATTTTGCTTTACAAGAAACATGCCACTGCTAAAGCTGATCAGGTTGTGATTGTACAGGGCTGTATTATGTAGTTTTCATCTGTTGGATGGAACACACTACAGCATGTATTAAGTTTACAATGGCCGTTACTCTGATAAATAATGGGCAGGCTACAGTAGTACAGTACAGTACAGTTAAAAGAAGGCATGAACCAAACAACAAAGAAAATCATTCACTATTAGTCTTAAAACAACTAAATATTAGAAAAATAAGAAGTTTTAAATCCTAGATATCCTCCTTTTTATTCATTAGGTTGAAACTCTTGATATAAGGCATGTTGTGTTTAGCTGTGTTGCTACTTTTGTGTTTAACATTTAACCATTTTTAACCAGGTTGGGTTTTAGATGGATTCTGTGAATTACCAGGATTTCTAAACCTGAGAACATGGCAAATTATGGCTTGATATGCCGGTAAGACACCATTGTGACTGAGACCATTAGTCCAGGTACTGAATGTGCACACTGTCATGTAGTTGCATAAACAGTGAATAAAATCTGAGACGGACAGTAAAGAAAACCAAACTTTAAGCTTGGGTGGCGCAGTGGTCTATTAGGCTTGCCCACTGCCACTGGGATCTGAGTTTGAATCTCAGCGTTGCTGTCGGCCAGTTGGGCGTCTACATACACGTGATTGGCTATGTCCGTCAAAAGGGGGACAGCCGAAGCCCTGCGATGGATTGGCACCCTGTCCAGGGTATCCCTGCCTTTGCTCAGTGTTTTCCAGTAAAACTGGCTCTGAATCAACCTCAACCAAGTGTTTGATGAATATGGAAAAAAGGGACATTATTTATGTGTCCCACATGTTAACTTTTTGTCACTGATTTTTAAACAAAAGACTCACCTCTTTTACTGAAATTAAACTTGGCTGCTGTGCTTTACATATTGTGTATATGTGTCAGGTGTGAGTTGTTGCTTATTTAACACTGACAGTCTAACAATGACTGCTCACAGTCTATGCTAAATGGTAAAGATGTGATGACGTTAGTGTTTTGGGCCTCATAGTGATACAACCCTGTACTGTAAGAAAAATACTTATTTTTAAGGATATCACCCAGCAAGTTGTACATAACTGCCAAACAGGTCACAGATCCTGGCTGTTAGTTTATAAGCAATAGGGTAGACATCTTAAATCTTTTCTTTAATCTTAATTCAAGTCAGTGGAAAGAGATGTTCTGTTTCTCAAACAACGTCAATTGTGAAGCCCGGCCAGGTCGGTGGCTCTGCTAAGATTCAAACTCGTTCAAACACTCTGCAGTGGTGGGCTAGTGTGTTACAGCTGCTCTCCCACAGCACCCAGATACAATTATAGACTACTCTGCTTTGGTTAAGGTCTGTTCATTACTGTTTTTTTTTTATTATTTCTACTGGACTGTTGATCTGATTATTAAAGGTGTGTAAACCTAGCAGCCAATTCTTAAGGTATCAGAGCTGTAGATTACAAATCTATTTTAATGTATTTATTATTATTTGTTTATTATTATTTATATTAATACATTTCCTTATTACTATAGGTTATGAGTTAATTTTTGGGCTCTGTTAAGCTACTGCTTCAGGGGCCTTGAGCAAAAGTCCTTAATCTTCAACTTCACACATCATTTGTAAGTCCAATGCCAGTGTAATATAGGGAAATGAAGATAGGGGTTAACTGTAAAAACATGGCTGTTGTCTATTCATAATAGGCTGATAGAAAAAATATGAAGCATTTTTATATTGCTAACTTTCTAAGCCCTTTTAAACACTCATTGACTATCAGTGTAGTCCCCTGGATCTTTTCATGTTTTGTGTCTTAAGTAAATGGAAGTATTTTCTTGCAGATATGACTGACTGATTCATATTGTACACCAGCCAGCCGGTCAGAAACAAACATTTTTCTGTGGCCAAAGTTTAAAGTGTCTTATGCAGAAAAAAGGTTTGAGTTTGTCTCCCTATGCAGACTTCTAAAGCTTCATTATCATCGTTTATATTCTACAGCTTAAGTTATTGTACCTTTCCATTTATGGCATTAAGAGATACTTTTGTCCAAAGCAAATGTAACCAGTCAAGGCATAGGAGTCTTGCAAATAGCCCCAACATGGACTCAGATTTTTCAGGTAGTTGGCCTGCATATTAAGAATGCAAAGAGCCATGCTGCTCAGGTGGCACAGCAGTAAAAACACACTCTAGCACACCAGAGCGGGGATCTCAAATACAAATACATGCAATTACGACCTCTGCTGGGTGATTGATGGCGCCTGCACAGAGACGGGGAGGGTGTGTGGATCAGGGTGTGTCTCTCGGTACACGGAGCTGGTCCGCGGCTGGTCTCGTGTGGTGTAGGTGACAAAATGCATACGGCTGCTGCCCACGTGTCGGAGGGGGTGTGTGTTAGCTTCGTTCTTCTCAATCTGAGCCGGGGCCAGCATTAATAGAGAGGAAGCATGACGCAATCGGGGAAATTGGACGCGCAAAAAAGTCGGAATAAACAATATATATACAGTGTATCACGAAAGTGAGTACACCCCTCACATTTCTGCAAATATTTCATTATATCTTTTCATGGGACAACACTATAGACATGAAACTTGGATATAACTTAGAGTAGTCAGTGTACAACTTGTATAGCAGTGTAGATTTACTGTCTTCTGAAAATAACTCAACACACAGCCATTAATGTCTAAATGGCTGGCAACATAAGTGAGTACACCCCACAGTGAACATGTCCAAATTGTGCCTAAAGTGTCAATATTTTGTGTGACCACCATTATTATCACTGCCTTAACCCTCCTGGGCATGGAATTCACCAGAGCTGCACAGGTTGCTACTGGAATCCTCTTCCACTCCTCCATGATGACATCACGGAGCTGGTGGATGTTAGACACCTTGAACTCCTCCACCTTCCACTTGAGGATGCGCCACAGGTGCTCAATTGGGTTTAGTCCATCACCTTTACCTTCAGCTTCCTCAGCAAGGCAGTTGTCATCTTGGAGGTTGTGTTTGGGGTCGTTATCCTGTTGGAAAACTGCCATGAGGCCCAGTTTTCGAAGGGAGGGGATCATGCTCTGTTTCAGAATGTCACAGTACATGTTGGAATTCATGTTTCCCTCAATGAACCGCAGCTCCCCAGTGCCAGCAACACTCATGCAGCCCAAGACCATGATGCTACCACCACCATGCTTGACTGTAGGCAAGATACAGTTGTCTTGGTACTTCTCACCAGGGCGCCGCCACACATGCTGGACACCATCTGAGCCAAACAAGTTTATCTTGGTCTCGTCAGACCACAGGGCATTCCAGTAATCCATGTTCTTGGACTGCTTGTCTTCAGCAAACTGTTTGCGGGCTTTCTTGTGCGTCAGCTTCCTTCTGGGATGACGACCATGCAGACCGAGTCGATGCAGTGTGCGGTGTATGGTCTGAGCACTGACAGGCTGACCTCCCACGTCTTCAACCTCTGCAGCAATGCTGGCAGCACTCATGTGTCTATTTTTTAAAGCCAACCTCTGGATATGACGCCGAACACGTGGACTCGACTTCTTTGGTCGACCCTGGCAAAGCCTGTTCCGAGTGGAACCTGTCCTGGAAAACCGCTGTATGACCTTGGCCACCATGCTGTAGCTCAGTTTCAGGGTGTTAGCAATCTTCTTATAGCCCAGGCCATCTTTGTGGAGAGCAACAATTCTATTTCTCACGTCCTCAGAGAGTTCTTTGCCATGAGGTGCCATGTTGAATATCCAGTGGCCAGTATGAGCGAATTGTACCCAAAACACCAAATTTAACAGCCCTGCTCCCCATTTACACCTGGGACCTTGACACATGACGCCAGGGAGGGACAACGACACATTTGGGCACAATTTGGACATGTTCACTGTGGGGTGTACTCACTTACGTTGCCAGCTATTTAGACATTAATGGCTGTGTGTTGAGTTATTTTCAGAAGACAGTAAATCTACACTGCTATACAAGCTGTACACTGACTACTCTAAGTTATATCCAAGTTTCATGTCTATAGTGTTGTCCCATGAAAAGATATAATGAAATATTTGCAGAAATGTGAGGGGTGTACTCACTTTTGTGATACACTGTATATATATAAAAGAATGCAAAGAGTCAGTCAGACTTAAGACTAGAGATGGGACGATCGATCGGCTACGAATCGGTATCGGCCGATTTTTAATCAAAATATGCTATCGGCGATCGGCGATATTTCCTAAAAGTAGCCGATCCGATCGTGTGATATATAAAGATCACGTTAAGTTAACAGCTCAGTGGATTGATCCAGACTTTGAGCTACGACGCGCCAACCATCACATCACCATTCATCAACAATCGTACAGAAACCATCGTGAAAGCTCTTACGATGTAATTTTGCTGATTGTAATATTTACTTTAAAAAGATAATTCAACCCGGTCACATCTGAGTCGATTCTATCAGCACGTTATATAAACTCCTGGTTCACTTTGGTAAATCGTAAGCGGTTCTTACTTGTGATGTAGATGAGAACAGAAGACGTTACAGAGCCAATCCGAGGCAAAAGTTTATTCATTACCAAATTCGTTAGTTCAGGATCATCTGCTGAACTTTTAGAAAACTTTTAGCTCCTTAGACGGAACGAGTCTGACTCGGTTACAGATCTGTGGTAATAGCAGTTTAATTAAGCTTTTTAATTAAGCTTTTTAATGTAAGAGAGTCACACAAAATGTTCTGTAGTAGTTGGTGTTTATTTAAAACCACGACATTTAATTAATAACAGTAAACACGGAGAGATAACTGAGAAGAGAAACTTACGCTTCACATAAAAACTAATCAACTCATGAATCAATGAATCACTTATAGCGATACTGTGAACAAAGCGTATCTTCTAAAGGCACAAACACACACGCGCGCGCTGCTCCGGTTTATCTTTACTGTGAGGCTCTTTTTAAGTTTATTTACTGCTTTTATTTAGCCCCATGTTGTTCAGAACATGCATTAAAAGCTAAGGCCATCACAGTACTATTATATTGGACAGACATTGTGAGCTGTAGAATATGATGGCATCATATGAGTCAAATGTCTTTGTGATCATTTTAATACTTTGATACTTTGTTGATGTTCAACAACTGCTGTATCATTGTTCACGATTGCGGCAAACTAACCTTCTTTAAGCCTGCTTATTAGCCCAGTAATTAAATATGAGCTGCTGTTTAAATACAGCAAGTCATTTAATTCAAGTGGTGGGAGTTCATTGCATTAGGTAGTGAGTGTTCCAACTTTAACCTCCAATATTGGAAATATGGTTTAAGTATTGCGATTGTGTGTTTTTGTTATATTGTTCTGTTATCATATAAGTCATTTGAATCCTACAGCCTTTTGCTCTGTACATTAGTAAAACTCTTGCTAAAAAGGACTTTATTGTGCAGCTGCTCTGGAGTTAATGGTGTGTTGGTCTGGAACTGAGCTCTGGATTTAGTGGCAGTGAAGTCATTGCTGGACAGTGGTTAAAGCCAGCACAGTGGAACAAGTTGACGGGTGAGGATTCGGAGCCAGTGGCTGTTACAAGTCTCTGGTTGGGATAGGGTTCGGGAAAACTTAGTGTGTCTTAGGCCACACGGTTTGTGTGTTTTCAAGTTCACGTGTTGTCAACCACAAAGCAGATTGTGAGCCTTTATGGCACAATTTGAAAATATATTCTGCTTGTGGAAAAACTGACCTTCTGTAAGTGGTCAATTGTCATGAATGTTTGTTGCTAGCCATTCTAACTTTAAAGTTGATTGTCAAATATATTTTTGGTTTGAAAAGGCACACACCTGCGTCTAAAGAGGGCCCACAATTTACACTGCATTATCAGTATAAAATCCATGAATTTCTATGGGACTGTCTGTGTATCTCTGCAATCAAGTTGTGGCAAGACATCAATCAGGGCAAGGGCATAAAGCAATATCTAAGGATCTTGAGTGTTCATAGGCCCAGAGTAGCCTTAGTTTAGAAATAAAATAAGCTTGGCCCAATTTTGAACCTTCCTAGAGTCAGCCATCTGGTCAAACTGGACCTTTGTCAGGGAGGCAAGATAGAACTCAATCAAAATCCTGTGCAGAGATTGAAGAACCTGATGGATGGACTGTCATCTTTGTAGCATGCTGGCTTTTATGGAGGAGTGGCTAGATAGAAGCCACTGTGAAGTAAAAGGCATATGACTGCCAGATGCTGTAGAATATACTGTGGTACCTTGAAACTCGACGTCAGTTGGTTCTGAAAGAACGTTGAGGTTCAAGGTATTTTTTCCCATAAGTATGTATGGGAAACCTGTTAATGTGTTCCATGGTCCCGTGGAACTGCATATATTTTATGCTAATGTAAAATAATGGGGTTGTTTTTGACACTTATACACTGAAAATAACACAAATATAGCATGGAAAACACTGAAATACAATTGAAAAACAGTTAACAATCAATAAAAAATACAATAAAACCTTGCGTAAAAATCGAGCCCAATGCAGCAAAAGTTTGCGGTGGACCGCCTAGGGAAGCGCAGCAGCAAGTTAAGCAGCACCGTCACACTCCATAAGAAACAACGGCACAGCAGTCGAGTTTGAGGGAAATTATGAGTTTAATGGTACACATTTCTCAATGAAGGGCGTCGAGTTCCAAAGATTTCGGGTTTACGGGACGTCGAGTTACAAGGTACAACCGTGTATGAAAATTACAGCCTGTGGAGGTGATGCACAGTATCGGTGGCTTTGTTTAGATTTGGGTTAAATCATTTCCCCAATGTAATCTTCTTTGGTGTTGAGGCCTACCACGAGAACATTCAAGATTCAGCCGCTAAATAGTAGCTAGATGAAAATGTACATTTTTAGTGTTCACACAACATTGGTTAAATAAATATAGCTAGTTACCTCTAACCTCTGATTGAATGATTTGGCATAACTGAATAAATAAAACAATAACAATGCCAGTGGATTGAATTGTGGTGTTCAGCTATAGCAACACATAACAATGGAATCTCAGACTGTTCAAATGAAAAGCTTGTGTTCTGTGGTCTGGACAGAATCAGTATCACATCCTGTTAGAGACACAGAATTTTTTTCTTCGTGCTGGACTAACAGTCCATCACCCTAATGATGTACATACTGTCCCCTTCGGTACAGAGTGCCTCAGAGACATTTTGCTTTCCAGCACTTTCCCAATGTAAACACAGAGTTATATTCTCAAGCCGACAGAGATGTGGCTGTGATTAGGCTCTGATGCTCCTGCCTACTGTAACAACTTCTTTAGGAGGCATAGGAGCTCAAGTTCAGGCTGTTCTGATTATAAGTCAGCTGGCTTGCTTGTTTAAAGTTGTAATGTTAGTCGGTTCTGCTGACCTCTGTTGGGTTTGCTTAAGGAAATGAATAGTTAGTAGCTGTCATCTGGAGTGAAATTCTGACCTCTTGAATTAGAACCAGGTCCTCATAGAACAGAAATAAAAAAAATAAGTGTTTTTACACACTTACCCACTACATAGTGACTTTCATCAACTTTACTTGGCTGCTTAAGTGGTAGTTCTAATGCATATGAATAGCACATGTGTTGTCTGATTTGTGCGTTAACCCCACTTATGTTACTAAGTCAGGCAGCACGGTGGCTCAGTGGGTAGCACTGTTGCCTCAAAGCAAGAAGGTCCTGGGTTTGATTCCCAGGTGAAGCGGTCCGGGTGCTTTCTGTGTGGAGTTTGCACGTTCTCCTCGTGTCTGAGGTTTCCTCAAACAGTCCAAAGACATGCAAGTAAGGAGATTTGGAGATTCGAAATTGTCCATGACTGTGTTTGACATTTAAAACTTGAACTGATGAATCTTGAATGACTAGTAACTACCTGTTCTGTCATGAATGTAACCAAAGTGTGTAAAACATGATGTAAAAACTATAATAAATGAATAAATAACGATTAAATAAAGTCGATTTAGACTCCTGGTGATCAAATGGACAGTGTTTCTTCATGTAATCTTGTCTTCTGGCTTGTTAATGGGTGATTCATTATTTCTCTGATTGTATCCATCTATTTTGTTGCTGACCGTCCTCTTCCTCTTTTGCCTCTTTTACCTTCAACTAATTCATGAATTGTCTTTTAATAATGCCAGGATGTGTTTATTACAAAATACTAGAGACTAAATAGTAGAGATGCATGAGTACCGATACCGCGCTCATTAACTTGTACTCGTACTCGCAAACGAGGCTCCGATACTAAACATCCGATACCGTGTGCCTAGTGCACGTTGCTGCGTTTATACCTAGTTCACACTACACGATTTTTGCCCTGATTTTCGGTCGGCGACTGGTCGGCGCTAGATTTGCCGGCTCGGCGTTCGCTAGATTTGCCAACTCGGCGTTCGCTCGGCGATCAAAACTCGGCTCTCGATCGCTAAGTGTGAACTATCCAACCACTCGATCCGACCGGCTCGCCGAGCGCTCGGCGACCGGATCGAGTTTTCTGGCATGTCAGATATCTGATCCAACAGGTATTGGTATCGGTATCGGCAAGTACAAAAATACATGTACTTGTACTTGTACTCGGTTGGGAAAAAATGGTATTGATGCATCCCTACTAAATAGTATGGATTTGAAATAAATTATAGCATTACTAGTGTTGTTACTGCAATACTACATGCAAAGCTAGTATGTGATTTGGGACACTGCCTCAGTCCAATCAAAATGGTGACAGTGAATTTGTATGGATGCACAAATCGGAACATTTTGATACATATGATAATGGATACCAGGTACCAATACAAATACAGTTCTTTTCCACAAATAAATACTGATTTTAATACTGATCGGTCATCACTACAATTAAAATATTTTCATAAAAGACCAGATGCATCCCCTTCTTGTGAATTACGGTTAGTTGTAGGGCTGTCGCGCTAACCGCAATTTTGAAATATCGCGGTATAGACCAGCCAACCGCAGGGCATGCCAAGCAACCGCATCACCGCGATATTCACGTTTTCTTCTCTTTTTTTTTTTTTTTTTTTTTTTTTTTTTTTGCAGGGTCCATCTTGTTTTATACGCTTACAATCGGGCGTAATAAATGTTAAATAAATTCATAATGAAAATGAGCTAGGAGCGACATTTTCCCGCAACCTGTTCTCATGCGTTTCTGCTGAGTGTCAGAGTTTGTGTTTTAAAATGTAAACAATCGCAACAGGAATTATAGGCAAAAATATATTAATGATCAAATTGAGTTCACACTCAATAAAATACTTGTGATTTAGACTATATTTAAACTGCCTCGGCGTAATAAAACACTTAATGACGGTTAATATGGAATTGCAGCCTGCAAATATTCTCTTGCTGGCTTGCTGGAATGATTTAAATGCATTTTTTCGTTGAATAAAAATGTATTGAAACGAATAATAACTTAAAATGTAGTATATATTGTTAACTTAATTATATCTACTAAATAGATAGTTAATAGTGGCGCAATAACCAGGCTAGATTTGCTTTGCTCTGTAAAGTCGCATGCAGGTACAGTACACGTGTGTATTAGTGTAACATCGGTAACGTCGGGAACATCGCTACCCCACTCAGATTCTCTTTAAACCACATCAGGTGAACATGTTGGTTCTTCTAGCGCGCATGATAACGCAGGTTTAAACTCTTACAGACTTTATTCTTTATTCTATTTTTTTTTTACCATATTTTGATTAGATGTGCGTTTAAAATATTTAGCCTAAACTCTTATTTTTTGGTTTCACAGTGTATATCTAGCCTAGGCTAGAAGCTAAATTTAAACCTTTTTTAATAGAGAAAAGATGTGCATCCCTGCTCTGTTCTGTATTCAACATTAAACACGCATTTCATTGGTCTTAAAGCTGTCTCATCTTTGTCATTATAAAGCAATAATATATCGAATCATAGCCTAACAATAAAGCTTGTTTATATAGCTCTAAAATCCAGATTAATTAAGTAATTTTCAAAAAAAAAATGGCTATCACCGCATACCGTGATATTGAGACAGGTTGAATATTGCAAGGGGAAATTCTTTCACCGCGACAGCCCTAGTTAGTTGCTCTGGTTACTGGTGGTGACACTGTACATTTGATTATCTCAGGGGGCATCAAAGAGTTGTTTTCTGTTCCATAGTGTAAAACTGATAAAAGAATGTTTGTGTTTAGATAGTCACCCAGATGTACTTTCATTCCCAAGGGGAATTGGTAGCATTGCTAACATGAAAGCTAACTTGTTGTTTGTAGTATGTGCTCATGCCTTCAGATTATTTAGGAAAATAGTCATTTTGCTGCCCAAAGAGAGAGTCTAACACATCTAAACAATGATAAGTTACGTAAAAATAATCCTCAGATTTCTTAATAATATAAGACTAAAAACATATAATAGAAGACCAATAAAACTAGCATAAAGCACGATTCCTGCCGCGCATATCACAAATGTGACAACATGGCGTTATACAAACAAACAAACAACAATATGTATGGACATTTAAGAAATATTAATGTTACTAATTGAATAAGCCTAAGCTCCCATACATAAGAACATATACATAACACATATAAGAAAACAATTGTAACTGATGCTGCAGTTGGTATTGCTCTCTTATGTGCTTCTTCATTATGTAATAATGCAGTTAAAACAGTTGTTAATGGTTGCTACACAAATATATAATTACTGTCTGTATATTAAGCAGTGTTGGAATGATTCAGCCCCTTATGGCTTTTTGCTCAATGTAATGGATTGTTTATCTTTAGGTACATTCTATCATTCAGTGCATTCTAGTAGCGTCCAAGGCAACAATTGCTGTGAGTTTTCTTGGAGCCATATCTACAAGCTTTGCACACCTGGATTTGGCCAGTTTATCTTTTTGTCCATGCCAAATCCTCTCAAGCCCTGTTATGGTGTATGGTAAACATCTGTGAACTGCCATCTTCAGGTCTCTCCACAGATGTTCAGTAGGGTCTGGACTTTGGCTGGGCCACTCAAGGCCATTTAGAGACTTGCCCCAAAGCCAGTCCAGTGCTATTTTGGCTGTATGCTTCAGGTCTGGTTGAAAGGTAAACTGTTGTTTCAGTCCGAGTTTGTAGGATGTAGTCTCCTTGTCCATGCGGCTAAGAAACACCCCCATAGCATGATGCTGTCACCACCATGTTATTTTTGCCAGACATACTATTGCTGTTCAGTTTTCATCTCATCAGAATCTTTTTCCTCATGTTGCCAGAGTCCTTTACATGCTGTTTAACTTCAAACAGCTGTCATAAGCATTTTGCTTAACAGTGGTCGCTCTTTCCACTCAGCTATAAAAGGCCTGATTTATGGAGTGCTGCAGAGATGGTTGTCCTTTCAACAGGTTCTTCCACAGGACTTTTGGGTTCATTCTTATCCCCCTGACCAAGGCTATTTTTGCCTGGATGCCCAATTTGGCTAGACAACACACTTTAGGAAGGTTCAGGATTGTGCCAATCTTCTCTCATTTCAAAATGATTAAGACCCCTTTGGTCCTGGGAACACTCAAAGCCTTAGCTATTGTTTTCCATCCTTGCTCAAATGTACGTCTGAATTGAGTTACCCTTCTTCAGTGGCATAGGACTGTTAAACACGAGGGAAATAGAAACAAAAGTGTGCTCATCAGAGATTACAGGATGTTATTAGTTTTCTTTTTTCATTGCAGGTGCAACACTGTTTAAAATATTTGTGTGTCTATCCAAAAAACAAGGAGTTCAGTGAAGTGACAAGGAATTAATAGATAAACTGAGCGCAGGTGGAGACTTTAACAACCCCAGTTTAAGAATGGAAGAGTTTAGCTCATACAGTAAGCAAGACAGCTCACATTTTAGTAAACAATTCTTAATATGTAATTCATTCTTTTTTTTAAATATATTTTATTTATAAATTTTCTCTTCTTTTTCTTCTGACTTTTTAGCACGTCCAATTGTCCGATTGCCGACCCCTGCTCTGATTTGAGGAGAAAGAAGCTAACCCACGCCCCCTTCGACACGTGGGCAGCAGCCGTATGCATTTTGTCACCCACACTAGGCGAGTGCATATATGCAAATCAGCCTTGTGTACGGAGAGACACACCCTGCTCTGCACTCTTTCCCCGCCTCTGTGCAAAGGTGCAATCAATCAGCCAGCAGAGGTCGTAGTGCATCAGTTACGAGGAGTCCCTATTCGGCTTAATACCCCGGCCACATGAACAACAGGCCAAACGTTGTTCATGTAGCCGGAAGGCAGAGCTGAGATTCGATACGATGCTGCTGGTAACAGCAGTACCTGGGTTCCAGAGATCCGAATCCTGAGCTTGGCATAAAAATACAGTCGGAATATCAGTGCAGCCTTGGTGCCAGTGTCAAGCTTGGTAACATTTCTGTAGTGTCTTGTGTTTAACAGTCCTATGCCACTGAAGTATATTTATTTGTTTAACATGACTTCTCACTTAATATTACAATTCCATGGTACTCATTGGAGATGGCAGTCAGCTTTGCAAGACTACACTGAAAGGCACCGGACACATTATATACATCAACGAAACACTGAACAGGAAAGCATGATTACTTAAATCGAATGTCTTTTTCAAGGACTATTTATTTCCAAAAACCATAGCTAGGGAAAAGCTTATTGGCTGCTTCGTTATATGAATGAACATTCAGGGAAATTGGATCCAGGAAGCTGGACCCATTGCTTCACTTCTGCATTCAAATTAGCATAATAGAAAACAGGAATGCATTGGCTTTACCTGTAGAGAGTTGTTAAAGCTTGAATCCAAAAGGAAAAAGCTGCAAGCAATGCTTCCAGAGTGTTTAAAAGTAAACGCTACAATCCTGGGTTCTGCATTTTACTCATATTGTGTTTCTGCTGGCTTAATGAGCAGTGCTGTATAGAAGTAATGTTTTGTTGGATCACTTTTGAGTTACATTACATGGAAAATAGTATGCGTTAGCATAACCAAGACCTCAATGATCAGGACAGATTTCTATAAACTTTTGGCTTATAGAAAATTGTGTAAAAACGTTCCCTACTCCAGCTCTAACCAGGTACATGTCGTTGCTCAACCAGTGTTTACTTGCCATTGTAATACTTGCTTAAAAGTCCCAGTCAGTCAGTCAGAGCCTGAGGTCTGTAGTCCAGAAACTTTAGCAGATGCTGTATCTTTCTTGATGATGCCTGTAATGCAGCCAGTTTTAATTCCTGCTTGATTTAAGTGTTTTTTTTAACTTGAGTTCTGTCTTCATTTAGTCAGATGCAGCTCAGTATGGCTCTGATTAGATGATTAACCAGGCCAGTCAATGACATTTCTTTTTCATCTGCCTTACAGCGGAGTATGTTTATTGGTTCATGTTCCAGGTCATTGTCATCAAGGCCTGTTTGTGACTTTGTTTTAATTAAAAGACAATCCTCTTTAAAAAATAAACCACATCGGCTCATACAGATTTTTTGCTACAGTAAAACACCCTTGAGTTTACTTATACTTGTAAGTTGCATATAGTTTTTCACCACATTCTTGGAATAAAAAGAATTTCTGCAACCATTCTTTTTTTGTGGCAGAATGATTTGGAGAAAATCTATTAAAATGTACGCAGATGAGAACTCACTTATTTGTCCAAAAAATTCACATATTTAAATTCTTTTATAGATTTATTAATAGTCATTGAACTGCATGGCCTGGATCTATTCACTAAAAGCAGAACAGTGTCCCATCTGTTATCTAATTCCTGAACATATCCAGATGTTTAGATGTAATCCAGGAACCACCAGAAACGTCTGCCATAAATTTGAAGCTACTGGAACATGATTGACACTGTCCAGACTCAAACAAGCTTAATATCTGCCAACTGTTTTTGATTGACCCATTTTTGATGGATAAAATAATCTGTGCAGTCCGGCGACGTCTGTTGGTCGCACGACACCCATGCTGATGTGAGAAGCCTCTTTATACGTCTTTACCTCCTCGGGGGGCAGCTGTTTCTTACGTAAAGCTTTACAGTGTACAAAGGATCGTACTATTCTGCTTGTATCGGTGACTAAACCAGAGAGTAGGAATAGCTGTTGCAGCAGAAACGAGATGATTTCTCCATCCAGCCTTGCCTCTCACAGACAAGGCCAGCTGTGTCTGTTAAGCACCTGGTGGTATTACTGAGACTCGAGATTCAGGACTCGGTATTGGGCAATGATTGATGGGCTCATCATTGGTGAAAGATTTCTATTTTTAATAGATTTGATCATTTTACTTGTTTGTGTAAATGCTTATACAAATTTTAGACATACATGCTGCATTCAGGTAATTTTATGTGACTTATGGATTCTCCATTACTTCACTTAGCATTATTCTAGACAGGCACATAACTCAAGATTTTTTAATCTGCTTATCATGGAATGTTAGAAAACGGAGTAACTTGAATATACTCTAAACTTTTCTCTCTTATTTTGCCCTCATGTGTTGCAGGCGTCAAATTCAAAATGTGTTAATATTTACAAAATACAATTACGTTGGTCAGCCAAAACACGAACCGTCTTTTCTTTGTACGTTTGTCTGTTAAATAAAGCTTCAAGAGATTAACCAAATCACAGATTACTGGTTGTATTGCATTTTACAAAATGTCCCAACTTTTCTGTACTTATTGCAAACTGCTTCCTGTTTTTCAGGCTTTGCATTGTGTTGTTTAGACTGTGTGGTTTGTAACAATTTCTTTATTCAAGTATAGCTGTGTGGAAGTATAGCATTGTACAAACTAGACTGTTCCAGATGTGTTATACGTCATATCAGCTTACCTGGCACTTCACCCTGGGGATGCATATTCCATAACAGTTATTTGGCTGATGAAAGTTTTTTCATAGTACATGTTGCAGATATGGGCAGCATAAAGACCTCACTGACTTTAATTAGTGCCATATCATTTTGGCTACACGATTGTAGTGATGCATCCCTAAAACATCAAGTGGTGCTCACAGGCAGCCGTTGTGTGTTGCCACTGAACAGTGGTCCGAAGAGACCACAAATTGGCAACAGATTCTTGGGGGGGGGTCCAAGACTCATTGGTGCCAGAGGAAATAAAGGCTATGCTGTTTGGCACGGACTAACAGAAGAGCTACTATGCCTCAAATTGATTTATTGTAATACAGGTGATGAGGTGAATGTTTCACAACACACAGTGCATCACAATGAGCACCCAGGCATTGGAATTGGACATTTAAAGCAATGAAAAAGTCAAGTGGCCCAACAAATCCTGTTTTCTTCAAGATCACTTCACTTTTCCCATGCTGCTACATGTTGCATAACTGTTTAGAACTATAACTACATATATACTGATGAGCCAAACCATCTCCCAAAAATGCAAATGGAAAAACCTATTGTGTAACAATCACGCATGTCACAGTCAAATGTTAGCCACAGTACACCAAATGAATGCAGCAGAAATGGGCAGGCAAAATGAACTGGACAAGAGCTGGTGACTGACTCACTGGATGTCAATAGCAACAAGGAGTGCTTACAAGTGTCAGTTCGAGAAGGACAAATGCCTCCTGTCGATGGGGTTATTGGGCGGCCAAGACTTATTGATTCCAAAGAGCATCAATAACTACGGTGTATGTTACAGACCAACAGAAGGGCTACTGTGGCTGAAATAGCAGATTATTTTAATTATGTGTCACATCAACCCTTTCTGCGTATGGGCCTGTGTGCAGTTAAAGGCCAGTTGAACTGCCTGTCTTAACTACTGTCCAGCATCGAACTTACAACTGGACATAGGATCAATAGAAGAAAGTCCCATGTCCCCCCCACCCCCCCCACATTTGGTGAACAGCCAGGTCAGTGCCATTTACCAGGGATTACACAGCACCAGGATGCAATGTTGGACCACAAAACATCTTCAGAGGTTTTGTGGTTCATGACTCACTGGATCTGAGCTGTTTTGTCAGCATGTTAAGACCAATATCAATATGTGTGTCAATTAAAAGTGGGTCACATGGAGCTTGGTGTGCCTTTCTGTACACGATATGGCTCTGTGTGTGAATCCAACAGTGCCAGCTGATAAGAAGCGGCCGCAGGTTTGACACATGTCGGAGGGGATGTGTGCAAGTGGCTGCGGATTCACAGTCGGGAACTGGAAATATTTACATAGGGAGATAAAGAGGGGAAAATCCAGTAAAAATTTTGGACATTTAATAACGATTTAATTACTGTACATATCCTCCACTGTTTTCTATATTTATGTGGCAGATCTGGTGTGCCTTTAAATTATTAACCATGATCATGTTTAGTTTGATGACTATAAATCTAATCTCTCTTTTTGGCATGTTTACTTCTTTCACACACATGAAACCTGTATAAAGCAATCCTGTCCAGTCCCTTTGAGATTAGCAACACTTTACACCATAGCTAAATTGACCTCATATATTGTTGTAAAGGCATTTCAACTGGTGTTGACAGACTGTGTATATTGTTATATCACCCATCCCTAATTTTTATCAGATCGAATACTGAGAGTCACACACTGCCATCCGTGAATCAACCATCCCTTGTGTAGGCACCTCGACCAGCCATCAGAGGCCGCAATTGCAGCAGTAATGAGGAGCCCATCTGACCTCTCTACCTCAGACAGCCAACTGTGCCTGTCTGTATCACAGCTATGATCTCAGTGCTGATGGGCTAGCGCATCAGACTGCTGCGCCACCCAAGTGCCCACCCATCCCTAATTAGCATCATGAACTCTTTCAAGTATTTTGAGGTTTTACTGAGTATTGCTTACTGCATAAAGCACCTGATCAGATCAGGGCGTTAATTTCTCCTGTGTGTTTTTTTACTATATGGTCATACTGGTTTGTTGGTCTTTTGCTAGGAAACCATAGTATTTATTTATTTATTAGGATTTTAATGTTATGTTTTACATGCTTTCATGACAGAACAGGTAGTTACTGGTTGTACAAGATTCATCAGTTCAAGTCTTTAATGTGAAACACAGTCATGAACAATTTTGTATCTTCAATTCACCTCACTTGCATGTCTTTGGACTTGGGAGGAAGCCGGAGCTCCCGGAGGAAACCCACGCATACACGGGGAGAACACGCGAACTCAACACAGAAAGAACCATAGTGATAGTTACTTAATAATTAATGTACATTTTATTTTAATTAACTGCATAATCCTAGTATAAAAGGATTGCTGGACTGGGCACAGGGCAAGAATACCATGGACAGGCCCCCGTATTGAATATTTATTGTAATAGATACAGTATAGTCTGTTTATGTGGTAACATTTGGTGATTGAGTGTGTGTCTTTGGTTGTTTAAATAACTTAGTGGCATGTTGTGTGTGCATGACGTGCTGTACGGTGGTACTTTGTCACCCACAGTTTCGTACTGTCCATCCCTCTCTGACATGTTATTTTCTTGTTGCCCAGCAACAAAGATTAAATATAGGACTTGTGCTCTCCAAATTTTCCAGCTCTCATCTATTCTCTATCCCCTCTCTTACCTCTCCCCCAATGGTTTTGCTGCCAGTTCCCTGTGGAACAGCAACTGGAAGGCTTTTGGAGAAAGGATGGAAAAGGGGTCTTGGATGTGCCCTTCGCTCTAGGAGGGATTTGCAGTGAGAGGATGGAAAACATTCACCACGCAGCACAAGCGGCTCTTGTTGGACAGAAAAGGCCATTCAGTGTCTGAGTCATGCACTCATACACAACACTCAAACATTCATCCTAACCCACACATACCCTTCTGCAGATCTTCACACCTTCACATAAAAACAAGAGAAACCTACGCATGCATAGACCAGCCACACAGCCACATGACTGCCAAAAATCCTCATTTATTTATCTATATTTACTCACAATCTCATTCAGGTCACAGTCAGTTCAGCATTACACAAACAAAGAGGGTGCAGGAAGGCAGAAATGCACAGGAATATACTGTATAAATTCATTTACATATATCACAGTACAATCGAAATTTCAAAAAAGTTAATAACCTGTAAATAAAAATAGTTTAAAATGATTTGCAAGTCCATCATCCTGTATGTAATTGAAAACAGTATAAAGACAATATCTTTAATGATACAGCTAATTCACTTTTTTTTGTTTGTTTTGCATATATACACGCACATTCTAAATTTAAAGGCTTTCACATGTTGCAAAAAAAGTTGAGATGAGCTATTTTTTCCCTTTAAAGAATGAATGCTATTCTTGCTTGTTATTACACTTTAGTTTAACAGGCCTGGGGTCTCGGTTGTCATATATTGTGTCATGATGCACCATACGTTTTCATTGGGAGATGGGTGACTAAGGCCATGACAGACACTGACCATTCTTAATGACTATTCATAAAGCATTACTGACTAAAGACTCAAGCATTAACACTTCAAAAGAAGGAGACTCAAAATTTAAATTCTATTAGCAGGTGTTCTGTACATGAAACCTATTGAAAAGGGTATGGTGGCTCAGTGGGTAGCACTGTCGCCTCACACCCGGGTTCAAGTCCCAGGTGTTGAGTTTGCATGTTCTCCCCGTGTCTGCGTGGGTTTCCTCCGGGAGCTCCAGTTTCCTCCCACAGTCCAAAAACATGCAAGTGAGGTGAATTGGAGATACTAAATTGTCCATGACTGTGTTTGACATTAAACTTGTGAACTGATGGATCTTGTGTAACGAATAACTACCTCTCCTGTCATGAATGTAACCAGTGTGTAAAACATGACTATTCAATATATCAAACAGCCAATGTCAAACCAACTTAACATTGGTTGTTCACCAAACGAAGACTGCTAGGAGAAATACTGGCCTATATGTATCAGCAGCAGGAAGATTTTTGGAATGTATTGATCATATGTAGGGCCCTACTAAATTCACGGGAAAATGTGCTTAACTTTACAGACCTAGGTTTTCAAATATCACAGATTTCACAGAGTTTTAAAGAAAAGTGCAACATTTCACAGCAGTCATTGAATTACTCTCATAAATTGAATGATAAAATAAATGGAAGCTACAATACACAGCACAGGCTACCTTAAAAGTGAATGTAAACCTAAAATATCCAGCTACAGTCTCAAAGATGTTTTGACCCCCCCAGCAAATTACACGGGAAAAGGCTCGTTTCACAGCCGTGAAAATTGTGTCACAATTAGGTAGGGCATTAGTAATATGTAATGAAGGCTAGGGCTGAAACGATTTCTCGAGTAATTCGATTACTAAAAATCATCAATGCAAACTTTTCGCATCGAGGCATCGTTTAATCCATACAGCTATGTACAGCTCACGGTGTTTCGCACGGACGACTTTCACTTTTGCACAACGTGTTCACGCTGTGTGCAGGTGACGTGAAGAAGCCGAGGGCCGCGTCTGAAATCACATACTGAAACAGTACTTAACAGTACTTAAACCGGGTACTTTTTGTGTACAATTCGATGAATACTACGTATTTGGACATGCTCGCCGCTCCCGCATACTGTTCAGTATGAAAGTATGCGATTTAGGACGCAGCCGAGATTTGATAGCGCGGCTTGCAAAATGGAGAAAGGGAGAGAAAATATCAAGGGGCGAACAGAGGAGACTGGACAGAGAAAATGACAGAGTTTGAGATCATTTTAAGCTTAAAAAACTAAAACTAAGATATGCTCACTTGTTGATATGCTTACTTTTCTTCATTGCAACCACCACATGCATTTTTGAAGGCAAACACACATGTACACGCACACAAACGCCAAATCTACCTCATCTAGGAGATACAATCCTTTTTTGCATGCTACAAATGCCACAAAGCATTCCAACAAAACATTAACACGTTTGTGTTATGCATGAGCTGTAGCTGAAACTTAGTTCTGAAAGTTGCACGAATTAGAAGCGATGTTTATGTATTATTGTTTATTAAAGCAATAAGCCACGAGAGACCGTGCGTTACTGCGATTTTATTACGGGGAAGGTTGTCTTTCCCCGTGATAAAATCATAGCAGTAACGCACGGTCTCTCGTGGCTTATTGCTTTAATAAAACGGCGGTCAACATAAAAAATAATATAATACAACAATGTATGTGGTGTGCGTATATCGGGGATTTTACAACGGCTTCGAACGCGGCTCAGCCAATCAGATTTTAGGACCGGAACTATCCGTTTTATAATTTTATTTATGCCTTAGTTTTAGGTTGCCTGTTTACATTTTAAAAGTAATTTGATTTATTTTTGATGTATTTGTTTTTGCATTTCAAAAATGTTCTCTTTAAACTGTACTGTATGTAAGGAATAAAAATGTACAGTTTGTTTTAAGAGACACGTCCTATTTAATCTTATATGTATTTATTTTTGCTCTTTATTAAAGCAAAAGTATTTCTTATCCGATTACTCGATTAACCGCTGGAATAATCGATAGAATACTCGATTACAAAAAGAATCGATAGCTGCAGCCATAATAAAGGCACAACAATATTAGTGGTTATGAAGAAAATTATATAATATTCATTGGTAATGTTGTGCACTGCTCCACAGCCACGCATCTAGTGGGACCTGGCCTCACCAGCCCCTAATGTAGAGATGCTTCTGGTGTTAACACTTTAGAAAAAAAAAACAGTATTGTTGGTGCTGTATTGCATTCTTGATACTTTTGGTGTTCTCATTAACAAACCTTTTTCAGTAAATGCAAAATGCTGTTTTCATGACTATTCATTTAATCAGAAAAAAGGCTGATGTGATTATTGTTGTGCATGAAATGCACTCGCTAAGTAAGGCAGTGTTAAGAAGGAAAGAAAAAAGAGGACAGGATGGTACATGGAATTTTCTCTGAGTTGCATATCTGTAATGAATAGCTTCTCTGGCGCTAGTTTACTTTCTTCTCCTCTTGCTACTGTAAATATTTTAAGAGGCATGCTGTTAAAGCTGTACTCCTGTTAAACTGGATCTTCTTCCCTCTGTCATATCAACACCAGTTAAGTCTTGTTTACCTGTCCAACATATCTGTTCAGTTCTACACATCCAGATTACTCACTGTGAAAGCATTTCAAACAAGGCAGTGGGCAGTTTGAGCACATGGCACTAGGGGACATGGGGTTTTAAATCACATGTGGTGTAGTGGTGGAGAGTGCAATCAAAATCTTACTAAGAAATGTAAAGAGTTAAACAGGAAATGTTAAAACAACAGAACGTCCACTCAGATTCTAGCTTTGTTTGTTCTGGTAAATGTACACATTTTGTTCTTGAAAGTCCCTGCTGCAGCTGTATCAGGAACTCGCACAGCAGTTCCCGGTTAGGACTTTAAATGGAGTAGTGGAATAACTACTTCTCATGCTGCTAGCTAAAACATCTGAGAAGGTAAACCACAGAATACTCTGGGAGAATAGCCTCACAAAAAAAGAGTTCCCATGCTGCTTTTTGTAGCTACAAATGTACTCAAGAATTCCACAATTAACATTGTAGGTCATTTAGGGTTGGGCGGTATGACGATATTACCGTATACCGCGGTATTCAAAAATGGTGACGGTATTCAAAAATGGTGACGGTATTTTTTAAATGTGAAGCGCCGAATTTCTGCTTCAGGTTTACCTTGAAAACTGAGACTTTAGGACATGCGCGAATCCACAGTGAGGGAGGGGTGGGAGGGGTAGGCGGTTGGAGCTCGCTGATTGGCTGTGGGGTGCTCTAGCGACTTTTTCTGGTGTTATTGGAGACTTTTGGAGACTCGAACGTGAAAAAACACATCGTTCTGCAGTTACTGTCCTCAACGAGCAGCGGGTCCTGCCATGAGCCCCTCCCCCTTCCCAAAGCACGTGCGGTCAGTATCACAGTCAGTGTTGCCAGATTGGGCATGCAAGCAAAAATAATTTGTCCTTTATAATGTATAATTACTGATCTGTACACTTTAAGATATTAATTTGTAGGTCATGATGGTTTAACTGGTTTATTATTTGTGAAATGCTAAACATCATTTGCTTATCCTGTGTTTTGGGCGTTTTTTCATGCATTTTGGCTGAAAATTACTGTCGCAATCTGGCAACCCTGCCCAGAGTAGCTCAGTGTTGTCTTAAAAAACAAAACAAAACCACGAATCAACAGAAGAAGGTTCATCTGTAGTTCTAAACATATTTAGGGTGTTTTTACCCACTTTTTGTCTCTCACACGATGTTATTCCTCTCTTCTACACCGTCAATTACACGCAAATTGACCTTATGCAAATTAGGCGATGACGTCATTTAGCGACTTCTAGCGACTTTTAGGACAGCCAATAGCTACTTTCCTTACTGAGGAGTTGGCAACACTGGAGTGAAGAGCCACACTGGCTAGCGTTAGCTGTGAGCTAACAAGCAGAAACTGAAAAACGGCTCGTCTTTTAATTTTTCAAAATCAACATTTTTTATCAGTTCAACCGGAAATGAACACAAGCGCGTGCATGCGCGGACATGTACTTATTTACTAAATATATCTTCAGTGTAAATCGAGCACAAGTGTTGAGAAAAAGGAGCAAACAGTAATAATAACGTTACGCCCAATCCGCTGTTCTGACTCTTGTCTGCCATAGATTTTCCTGCCTATGTAAGAACTATTTTTTCCTAAATAAAAGCGCTATATTAAGAAAAAAGAACGACTCACCTGTCGTGTAATGTGAATTATAAAATATATTGTCTGGCCCTTTAAGAAAGTGAAGCGCACTATAGGGCGTAGGGAGCGAGTGTGTAGGGAATAGATCGGATTTGTACCGTTTCCGTGCTCGTGTTTTGCACTGAGCTTGTGTGACATGTAAAGTAGCGTTCTCGTTAACCACTCAAATGTTTGGACTTTGAATTATTTTAACATTATTTTACATCACCGTCATCGCAACATGAACATTTACATTCATATTTGTTACGGTATAGAACTTAATTCTGGATTACAGGCATAACTAATCGTACACGTTCATACACTTTTAAGAAATATCTGTAACTATAAAGTAAGCAGTTAACTTTTGAAATATATTGAAGTGTGTAGCCTGCTATTATTCTGTTTTGTGTGGGCAGAGAGAGATTACAATGCCAAAATGTTATGTGTTAATGTTTGTGTTAAAGTGTAATTGATACACATGCATTTATACTTATGCATATTTATTATAGATCAGACAAGATAAGCAATGTTTGACGTTCAGATTGTTAAATCTTTTTATAATAAAACATTGAAATATTGTAATTACACTCGTGTGTACACTGTAAAGTTTGTCCGCGACACAACCCCCCCCCCCCCACCCCCCCCCCACCCCCGCCGCGGTAATACCGTATACCGCGGTATTTCCTGAAGACGGTATGACGGTATGAAAATCGGCAATATCGCCCAACCCTAAGGTCATTTCACATTCTTTCACAGCTGATTAGGCAAAGAGGATTGTTCAATGGTCTTGTTGCGATGTAAATGTAACGTCGATGTCATTAGCTGCGTCCGAAATCGCATACTTACAGAGTACATACTAGATTCGAGAAAGTACGCACCGCTCGGCCGGTAAAGAAGTACGCGCTTTCAGTACAGAAGTGTGCAGTATGCACGCAACACCCCTACGTACTACGTCCGCCATCTTACCAACGTCAAGTGATGTTGTGAGGACGTAATAGCACCATAGTTACAGACCGCATGCTCATTACAAGCCCCACTCAGCAACATTTTGGATATTTAACGTTATTTAGGGTTGTATGCAATAATAACATTTTTATTTTGTTTATCTTACTTACACTTGTAAACAGAGGACTCTCCGTTTTCCGCCATCTTTCTTGTTTCTTCTTCCGCTTCGAGAACAGAACCAATGGAATATCAGGGAAAATTCCTTGAACTAAGAGAAAAGGATCCAAACCACAGAACAATATATACAGATGGATCCAAACAGAATCACATGTCGCAGCAGCGTCTTTACTGCAACACACAACCACAGCATCCGTCTCCCAACATTCTGCTCCATTTTCACAGCCGAAGCCTACTCGATATTAATAGCCCTAGATCAGGGGTGTCAAACTCACGGCCCGCGGGCCAGATCCGGCCCGCCACATCATTTTATGTGGCCCGCGAGAGGTTAAACGACTGTACGATTGTTGTGATGGTTCGAGTCGTTACAGAGACACACTTATAATTTAACGGGACTCCTGCGCCTTTAAGAGACAACCGTGACATCGTAGTCATGGCAACTAACTTTAACCTTTGCTAAGAAGCCATGTGACTTTTACGGCAAAGAGAACACGAAGTAGCGTAGTCAGTAATGTAAACAATAATAAATAAATACAAATAATTATCTTTCAGTATAATACCAAAGCATCGTCTGTAAGTAGTGGCGTTTATATTCTCAGTTGTTAGTAAATGTTTAGTGAGTATATCACAGCGTTTTAGTTACAAATTTACTTCATTCTGGTGCACACAGTGTATCACACAGCTGGGAAGCAAATAAACCGACTGTATTCTGAAGAGAGCTGTCTGTCTGTCTGAGAAAGGGAGATAAACTATTAGTGAGGGCAGAATGATTGTCTTAAAAATACACTGTAAACTCCTAAACAAACTGCATCTTTCAAAATGCATGCTGATTTTGTGACCTGCAAAGTGACACATCCCGCCAGTAGTGGGATGTTACACATATTTACACATGATCCCAAAATGTACAAGAAGATAAGTAAGAAGGAGGAAATGTAATGAAAGTGAAAACAAGTTTGTGCTTCAGGAAGAAAAACCGGTGCGTCTCTTGTGTTATGAGGCTGTGTCTGTGGTAAAGTAGGACAATATAAATGCAGAATTCAGCCTCCAAGAAAAACAACAGACTGCAATCACAGCAGGATACGTTACAATCGGCCCTTTGAGGGCCACCATAATGCTGATGTGGCCCTCGGTGAAAATGAGTTTGACACCCCTGCCTTAGAATACATTCAGAAAGAGAAATACAAAGACTTTCTAATATGCAGTGACTCAGTCTTGCCTACAGGCACTGGACTCCATGGACACAAACAACTCAATAATAACCAAAGTTTTGATCAAAGACAAAGGAACTGAAAGATAAACAATACAATATAAAATACTGTTGGATACCAGGACACTGTGGAATACAGGGAAACGAAAGAGTGGATAACATCGCCAGATCGGCCAGAAGTCAGGACATAACCTTTCTCCCCATCCCAGTCACAGATACCATCCCAATAATAAAAGCCTTCATAAACACAAAATGGCAAGAGAAATGGGACAACCAAACCAACAACAAACTCCAAGAAATCAAACCTAACATAAAACCGGTTACAAGATGGAGAACCGACACCACCAAGTCATTCACACAAGGTTGCGCGTAGGACACTCCCAATTGACGCACAAACATCTACTTACAGGAGATGAACCCCCTACCTGTCAGAACTGCAACGTGACCCTGACAATTAAACATATACTGATTGAATGCCCTAGCCTGCAACGACAAAGAAAGCAACACTTTCGTGCAGACAACATCAAAGATCTCTTCGAAAAGACCTCACCAGGGAAAATACATAATTACTTAACTCACGTCAAACCAGTACACCTTATGTAATAAAAGAAATGATGGGAGTACCAGGCCACACCCTGCCCTCTAAAAACTTTATCAACTTCATATGAAACAGAAACTTGACATGCCACGTATATAACCGTAATCGTGCTGACGTGGCAATAAATCCCAGCTATCATCATCATCTTCCGCTTCGAATGCCCACGCAGCTCCAGTTGAATCATGGGATACATTAGCGGACCGAAAGTGTGCATCGTTTGCATACTCAAACATGGCTGCACAAGAAGTAGGTCATCCGGGTACTTCTAGCTTACTTTTTTTATGTATACTATGTATTCGGACATACTAACTGCTCTCGCGTACTGCTTTGGCGTGAGTATGGAAGTATGCGATTTCGGACGCAGCTCTGGTGTATGATCTGATTCATTCAAGGGGGTCACAGGATTTGCAAATGCAGGTCATGGGATATTTTTCAAATCACTACTTTATTAGTAGCACAAATTTGTTTGGAGCCTCTGTAACTGTCATTGTAACATCAGCTGCATTAATAGTACTTAATGTTTGCTTAAATTAATATTTTTAAATAAAAAAAACAACTTTGCTTAGATTCTAAAACTGAGCTTGTTTATTGTTCCGCATTGGAAAAATAGCACATAAGGTGAAAAGCTTGGGTCTAATGGGGTTGCCAAAATTTTCAACCCTTAGTATAGGGTCACTGGCTGAACAAGCTTAACAGCGCCTGCACTATATGCATTAGTTTATGATACTTACATAACAACACAGTGACTTCTATTTTGTTTCTTTTGGCTGCTCCCATAATTTCAGGGGTCGCCACAGCAGATCATTCTGGTCCACATACCTAATTTGGTACAATGGCTAGGCTGTTCAGTCATTCCCTTCAGGCGTAGATACCTGATTCGTCAGTGGCACCTAGTAGTGAGTTATTTTACCTCTGTGAGTATTTTACCTCTGTGCCACCCGAGTGCCTAAACACAAAGACTTCCAAATAGTAGAATTAGGGTTGGGTGATATTGCCGATTTTCATACCATCATACCGTCTTCAAAAAATACCGCAGTATACGGTATTACCGCGCAGGCGCGTAGGGGGCGTGTCTGTCTGTTAGTGATGGGTCGTTCGCGAACGATCCGATTCTCTTGAACGGCTCTTTGAAATGAACTAAAGGAACCCGAGTCGCGCCTCTGGGAGCTGTTATAGGGTGTGTTCGAAAAGCTAGGGAGCTCTCTACATATATTTTTATTTTATAATGACTGATTAATTCCGTCTACTGATGCGAAGCGGAGTGGGTGAAATACAGCCAATTAGAACTGCGCAGTTATCACGGGGAGTGAGCGACACACACACACGCACACACAGATAAAGAAAGCGCTAGTAGTATTATGACAAATAATTGAGAAAAAACTTGTTTAATGATGTTAAATCTGATTGGTTCATGGCGTGTATGTTTTAAAGCAGAAACAAACACAGGCACAAACACATCTCTGCACAAGAGAGGATTTTTATGAAACTTAATGCAATGCAACCACAGTCTGTCTTTTTCCTGTAGTTTCCTTTTAAAATAAATCTTGTTGATAAAAATAAATAAAAAGTGTTGTTTGAATTATGCCTACATTTAAGGCAAGGTAGCAAAATGTTCATGATCGTTCATCATTGATATTAATATCGGGGCTGTCTTATACTAAGCTAACAGTTAGCATTTTGCCATTCAAACCAATGGGATGGGATAGCACAGTGCGCAAGCATGTCAACTCACAAGCTCGATTTTGCAAATAAAAACACATGTGCAAGTTTATACAAGTTCAATAATCATTTATTTACATTTGAAAATAATTCCGTTTCTCCGCACCGTCAGCCATGTTTTAAGCCAAGGACACTTCCGATGCTCACTCGTTCTTGAAATGTTAAGATACCGAACTACAGCTTATTAAAGCATCTAAGGTTTCAAACAGCCTCCTTCTCGGGAGCGCGTCTATGTAGAGCGCGCACTAGTTTTTGTGTTATCACCTAAGTGATCACCTCCACAACCAATCAGCGAGCTCCAACCGCCTACCCCTCCCACCCCTCCCTTACTGTGGATGCGCGCATGTCCTAAAGTCTCCGTTTTTAAGGTAAACCTGAAGCAGAAATTTGGCGCTTCACATTTTTTAAAAATACCGTCACCATTTTTAAATACCGCGATATACCGTAATACCGTCATACCGCCCAACCCTAAGTAGAATAATTATCTACTATTGGGGCTAGTTATTGTTTATAAGTGGAGTGTTTCCACCTTTTTTTTAAGGTGTCAGACCTTTTTTTTGTATGTAGCCATATGTACTATTTAATAAAAGACTGGTTATTGTTTCAAACACATGAGGAAACAGGCTAATATTATTGCACTAAAGACCAAGTAAAAAAAGAGACACTGCTGTTTATTACGCTATTTCTAGAAGTGGAAAATGAAATATTACACCAGAGATTTTGATAAAACCATTTTTAATCATGGTATCTGTTGTACACTTACTCCAGCATCAATTTCCCAGGGACCCCTGCAGTAAGATAAACAGCCTACTGACATCTTTCCCAGCACTGTCTGTTAATGCCTGATGTACTAGAATTAAACTGAAACCAGATGGAGATAAGCCAGCCCTTCAACACTAGTGCTGTGTTTAAGTACTTTCTAAGTAACCAATACAGTTTTATTAGTAACATATAGCTTTTGAATCCATACTGCACTAAATATACTACTAGTAATCTAATTATTCAATGCAATGTAACGGACATAGGCATCCGGTCTGCCAGTAGCCAAGCTGAAATTCAAAACTCTCATCACCAGAGATGTCATCTGTGGTGGGCTAGCATGTTTTACCACTGCTAAACTCAAGCGCCCCTATACTTTGTATTCAATATTCAATATAAGCTTCTCTTATGAAGCTAGAAAGGCATTATATCTCTTCAGAAGATTATCTTAACCTTCCATACTATGCCGTATAAACATGTTAAAACATAAAATACTAGGCACACGGGTGGCACAGCACTAAAACACACTAGCCCACCAGTGCTGAGAGTTCGAGCTTGCGAGTCCGATTCTTGACTTGGCCGGCAGAGCTGTTACACACAAACATGAATGGCTAATTTCCGTTGAATACATGATTGGCTAACGTTTGCCAGGTGGAAGGGCCAAAGGGATTCCTCATCACTGCTTGAATTACGGCCACGGCTGGCTGGCTGATGGCGTCTGAACAGAAACAGGATAACGGAGATCAGGTTGTAACTCTCAGTATGCGATACTGAACCCGCCTCCTGCAGGTGAAAAGAAGCAGTGAGTAACTGCACACGTGTCGAAGGGGGTGTGTTAGGTACGGCCTTCCTCGTTTAGGATAGGGGTCTTCAGTGGAGTAGAAATACAATCTGGTAATTGGATATGATTAGATTAATATGCATAAATAGAATAGTAAAAAAAGTTTTGATTAATACTTTTCAGCTTGCTACAATTGTCACGTGTGCATACTGTAGATAAGAAAATATGTAAAGTCACCTAACCTATAAATAAATGTATTCTAATAGAGAAGCCCTAAGTCAGTTAGAATCTTTTTAAGGAACTTCTAAAGCCTGGTAGAAATTCAACTTTTAGAAAGTCAGTGTTTGTTTTAGCATTAGTAAATAGAGCAAGCGTTCATATTCTTGATACGGTTATCATACTGTGAAAATGTCACACTGTATCGTGTGGTTTTATGTATGTGCATGAAATGGCTTTGTGTGTGTTCAGTGCTGTTTTTTATATTTAAAAGCTTTTTCAATCTATCTAACTTCTGTTAGGTTAGAAGGAGTAGGCAGTATGTCCTGAAAAATGATGTAATTATTTACTGTAGGTAACTAGGTTGCATGTTGGCTAACACATGTCTAATCTCCTGAAAGGTATTCTCTCCCCTTGCTTAAAAGTAAATGCAGATCACTCTGCCTCTCTATCAAGTACAGTAATGCAAATATTTTGAACATGTTGCGGTGCAACAAGGTGATGTAATTAAAGATCTAGAAGCCAGACATGGTCACAAAGTTATATAATGCTCATGTTTGCTGCGTCAGCATTTACTTTTTTTTTGGTTTTGTTCTATTTGCTGAGTCTTGTGTAAAATGATTTCTAGTGTTATATAAATATATACACATACATATTCATTTATATAACATATACATATTTCATCCAGCCATAATACCTCACAGCCCAGACATATGAAGAACATACAGTAGTAGATTGTTGTCACATGTAGTACTCAACCAGTACAGAAATTCCTGAAGCTCTTTTATTGTTACTACAGGCCTTTTGGCAGCCTCACAGACCAAATTTCTTCTTGTCTTTTTATTAATTTTGGAGGGACTTCCAGTTCTTTGTATTGTCACTGTTGTGCCATATTTTAATCACTTGTTGACTGGCATTCCAGGGAAATACCTTGGAAATGTTCTCCCCTCCTCTGACTGATACCCTCAACAATGAGATTCCTCTGATACTGTAAAAGCTCTTTGTAAATCATGTTTTTTGCTGTAAGATGCTACTAAGTAGATGTCAGAAAATTCTACTAGAAGAGCTGAACTTTATATGAGGTTAATCAGTCACTTTAATTAATGACAGGTGTCACTGTTTACTATTCATCATGAGTTTGAATGTAATTGGTTTATTCTGAACACAGCCACACCCCTAAATTGTAAGAGGGTGTGCACACTTGGGCAGTTATTGTGTTTTTCTCCTCTTAATGATCTAAATTATCACATTAAAGACAGAAATAAATCTAAAATTAATTATTTTGGTTTTAATTTACATTATTTAAACCTGGCATTTCAACAGGGTGTTAGGGGTTTGGTTATGGATAGACCATCAGGCTTCAGCCAAGTCATGTCATATGCCATTCCATTTTTAAAGACACTAAATTCATATTTTATTATTTATGTACAAACTCCATTTATGGAAAATCAAGTAATTTGTAAAATACAATATATAAAAAAAGAATATGTGATATGTAAATTTTCTTGAATCTTTATTTAACTGACGTAAGTAGAAAGAAAAGATTGTAACTCACAAAAGTAAACACGGTGATAGATAGATGGATGGATGGATGGATAGAAAAGATTTCCACTGTTTTCACTGATCAACTTTGTTTTACTTGTTCAGTAAATAGAAACAGATTTAGAATTTAATGCTTGTAACACAATAAAGTTGGGACAAAGGCATGTTTAGCACTTTGTTACATCAACTTTCCTATTAATTACACTTGTAATCATTTGGAAACTAAGGATTACTGTGGCCACCGTTGTCTGATTTTTCACTAAATTATGTCAGGCAGGCCAGGCAAGCGCTCACATTCTCCATATACAAAGCAATGCTGTTGTAGCACATGCAGAATGAGACCTGGCAATGTCTTGCCAAAATAACCATAAACTTTTCAGGAAAAGAGTGCCTTTCAAATGCTCATTTTTAAACCCAACATTTTGGCTGTTCTCTTACAAAGTATTGAGCCATGACCCGTCCTTGCTTGTAAAGACTGAGCCTTTGGTGGATCCTCCTTTTATACACAGTTATGATTTCCTCACCTGTAGTGCTGGACAATAATTCGATATCGATATATATCGCGATAGAAAATGTTTCAATAACGGTGATATGATTTTTAAACAAATTCGATCGATATGCATTACATCAGTGCGCTTTGCCCGTGTTACTTTTTTGCGGAAGCATTTCTGCTCGCAGGTGTTCCCACAGGGACGCAATTCAACAGCGCACCTCAAGCGAGTAGTTCTCCATCAAAACAGTGCAGTTACACACTCAACATAAATGTCAACCACCAACACAATTACAGAAAAAGTACTAGTACTGAGTACTAATACCACTTATGAATATTACTTCTTATTAGTTGTGGCGCGCTACGAATAAAGGCACCAACGGGATATTCGCGTTCCACTGTTGCCAGATTGGGCTGTTTTCCTCCTAATTGGGCGTTTTTTTTTCCAAAAACAATTTAATAGCATTTAAATAACACTTCTATTGAAAAGAGAATATTCAGTTTTAAGAAGCCCCAGCATTGTAGAAGGCTATTAAAAGTAAAGTCAATTTTCAATGCTGATTTGGCTTAATAGTGTTGGTCAGAATGTATCATATTCTTGAAAGAAAATTAAAATTTGTTTTCCATGCATTCACGCTAGCATGTTCTGGGGTTCAGATGAGTCTCATCAGTACACACAAGTTTGCAA
Organism: Trichomycterus rosablanca; assembly: GCF_030014385.1. Taxonomy (NCBI): domain Eukaryota; kingdom Metazoa; phylum Chordata; class Actinopteri; order Siluriformes; family Trichomycteridae; genus Trichomycterus; species Trichomycterus rosablanca. The sequence continues at coordinate 44,879,275 of NC_085988.1, read as the reverse complement.
TCAAATGATCAAGTATTGCAAAGGAATATCTTTGAAATATCTGTTAAGGTTATAGGCTATATTTTAGTTTTTCACAGGGAAAATGAGGAAAAAATAAAAAGCTTATTATGCTTGATGTAATTCTACATGGTACTCACTGCCTGTATAGGTAAACAAGTGAGTGACCAAAACACTACTAGATCAACAGCTACTAGCCACATACAAAAATAAGGTATCAGACAGTTTCTGTGCCACCCCTGTGTGAGCAATGGTCTCAGTCTGGCCACCCCTATGAAAACTGTCTGGCTCCGCCACTGTCCACAGTTGAAAAAGAAGCAGACGAAATAGCTGATAAGAGAGGAAGGACTAATTCATTGGTGTATTCAGCTTGTATTTCTTGCCAGAAACCAAAAAAGTGGTTTGCAGGTACAGCCATCCAATTTTGGTGTTTTTGGCAGTTTTTCTGACATTTGTGTTATTCATATCGATATCGGAATTATATCGTATCGACCGAAATTAGGAATTATATCGTGATATAAATTTTAGCCATATCGTCCAGCCCTACTCACCTGTTACCTGTCACCTGCTTATTTGGAATGTTTCGAAACTTAACTTTAATATACTATAAACTTATTTTACCTCTGTTACAAGTTTTTTGAGTGTGCTTTAGGCACCAAATTCGAAGTCATTTGTACCTTTGTCAGTTAAATTAAGGTTTAATAGAGTAAACAAAACACATGTTCTTTAAGATCTATTGCATTTTTCAAAATGTCCCAACTTTTTTGGAAATGGGGTTCGTAATTCTATGCAAATAGTTTTTTGTCGGATCACTGACTGTACCTACAGCTAGCATAGCATCTTTTATGTATAGAATCATGCTACATCAGCTTGAACTTCAATATGTTGAACTTGAACTGATTGTTGAACTCATTTGTCCTACCCACAGTTTAAGAAAGCCCCTCTATGGTGTGAGGATTTGGGTGTGGGTATCACAGCCACCCTCGCTCACTACTGAATGATTTCTCTGTCTCTATCTTTTCATCATCATTGCACATTTTTTTCTTGTGCATTAGAAGAGAACCAGTAACTGTGGGAGACGCATTATATAATACTTTGTGTTTGAGTATATTAATAAAAAGCACCATGTTTTATTTTTGTATTTGTGTGTATAAATGAGCATGAACTCATCTGCAGAACTAAAGCTAGATCAGTACAGCCACGTTTTAGAGCTAAATTTAACTTGTGTCCTAAATTACTGCTCTCTTTCAGGCCTGTATCGATGAGAACGCTGAGATGGTGCAGTTTCTTGTGGAAAGCGGGAGTAATGTTAATAGAGGAGACAATGAGGGCTGGACACCCCTTCATGCAGCTGCTTCCTGTGGCTTCATCCAAATCGCAAAGTCAGTGTGTGTGTGTTGTGTCTGTTGTGTTGTGTATAGTGTGCCATCATATATAATTATAATGGATCATAGTCTCTATTTTGTGCATCAAGTAGTGCTGGAAACAAAATAAAGGGCAGACGTTAAACCTAGGTTATGCAAACAATCAACATACTAGAAGGGCACTTGTTGCACCTTTATCTGAGCTTGTAGGCTTATACTGAAATATTTATTCGTGTTTGCAAGTAACACATTTTCACTTAGTATTTAAGTCAAGAGGTCCCACTTTGGGCCACTTCATTGGACAGTCTCCTAAGTGGTATATAAAGTAACCAATGAGAATCAGCCAGGTAACGATTATTCCCTAAATTAAAATA